>NC_053025.1:486034181-486202531 GCF_003073215.2 Triticum urartu
AGAGGAGTGCTCCATCCTACGTGGTTGGCCAATCCTGTAGTCATGCGCAAGGCAAACGGGAATGGAGGCTTTGCATCGATTTTACCAATGTTAACAAAGCTTGTCCCAAAGACCCATTTCCTTTGCCGCGCATTGACCAGATTGTTGACTCCACAGCTGGATGTGATTTGCTTTCATTTCTTGATGCCTACTCCGGATATCATCAGATCTTCATGGCAGAGGAGGATGAAGAGAAGACCGCATTTATTACTCCATGTGGCACATACTGTTTCGTACGGATGCCTTTCGGATTAAAAAATGCTGGTTCGACATTTGCAAGAGTAGTCCATATTGCTCTTGAGCCACAAATACACAGAAATGTGGAAGCCTACATGGATGATATAGTGGTCAAGAGCAAGGACAGAGCGACCCTGATCCAAGACTTAGACGAGACCTTTGCAAATCTGCGCAAGGTCAGCCTCAAGCTCAACCCAGAGAAGTGTGCGTTCGGGGTCCCCTCCGGCAAGCTTCTCGGGTTCTTCGTGTCTCAGCGTGGGATTGAAGCCAATCCCGACAAGATCAAGGCCATTGAGCAGATTGAAGCACCAAAGCGCGTCAAGGATGTACAGAAACTTGCCGGTTGCGTGGCTGCTCTCAGCAGGTTCATCTCTCGGTCTGCTGAGCGCGCCCTGCCGTTTTTCAAATCATTGAAAAAGGCAGGTCCAATGAAATGGACTCCGGAAGCGGAGGCTGCGCTGCAAGACCTGAAGAGATACCTGTCCTCCCCTCCAATACTTGTCGCGCCTAAACCGCAAGAGAAGTTGCTGCTGTACATAGCGGCAACCAATCAAGTGGTTAGTGCTGCGTTAGTAGCAGAGAGGGAGGCGGATGATGAGCCAGAAACCGCGACAAGTGCATCCAGCGACAAGCAGGAGGCTTCCCCGGCAAGCTCTGGTCCTGACAAAGATGAACCTTCGCTGATACACGAGGAGATACGGAAGAAAATGGTGCAGCGCCCAGTTTACTTTGTCAGTTCCCTCCTGCAGGGGGCTAGGTCAAGGTACTCTGGTGTGCAGAAACTGCTTTTCGGCCTTCTCATGGCCTCGAGAAAGCTGCGCCATTACTTCCAAGCACATGAGATCACAGTTGTCACTCGCTTTCCGCTAAAGAGGATACTGCATAATCCTGAAGCGACAGGCAGGATTGCTGAGTGGGCACTGGAACTGTCAAGCTTTGGCCTCAAGTTTGAAAGCACTTCAACTATCCAGAGCAGAGCATTGGCAGAGTTCATAGCAGAGTGGACGCCAACACCAGATGAAGAAATTCCAGAAACGAGCCTCCCCGACAAAGAAGCAAGCAAAGAGTGGCTGATGTACTTTGATGGTGCCTTTTCGCTACAAGGCGCCGGCGCTGGTGTGCTGCTTGTCGCACCCACCGGTGAGCACCTCAAGTACATAGTCCAGATGCACTTTCCCAAGGAGCAAGCAACAAATAATACTGCAGAGTATGAAGGCTTGCTTGCCGGTCTCCGGATCGCGGCAGACCTTGGGATCAAGAAGCTCATTGTCAGGGGTGACTCACAGCTTGTCGTCCACCAAGTAAACAAGAATTATCAGAGTCCGTTGAAGCGTGCCAGTTCCATTCCAAGCATATACACCAGCCAGCTCAAGCTCTCCAGACGATCCCTTTATCCTGGCCATTTTCGGTCTGGGGGCTCGACATCCTCGGCCCCTTTCCCCGAGCTGTCGGGGGCTTTGAGTACTTGTACGTTGCAATCAACAAGTTCACAAAGTGGCCGGAAGTGGAACCAGTGAGGAAGGTGACCGCACAGTCAGCAGTCAAGTTCTTCAGGTCGATTGTTTGCCGCTTCGGGATCCCTAACCGGATAATCACCGACAACGGTACACAATTTACGAGCCACGCCTTCATGCAATACGTCCAAGATCTTGGCGCCAAAGTCTGCTTCGCTTCTGTTGCTCACCCGAGAAGCAATGGTCAAGAGGAGAGGGCGAATGCCGAGGTGCTGCGTGGGCTCAAGACCAGAACTTTCGACAAGCTGTACAAGTGCGCAAGAAACTGGATCGAGGAGCTACCGGTGGTTCTTTTGTCGACCAGAACGACGCCGAATCGAGCCACCGGACAAACACCCTTTGCTCTAGTCTATGGAGCAGAGGCAGTTACCCCCACAGAACTCGTATACGGGTCACCTCGAGTGCTCGCTTATGATGAGCTTGAGCAAGAGCTACTGCGGCAAGATGACGCACTGCTCCTTGAGGAAGACCGTCTTCAGGCTGCTGTGCGAGCTTCTCGCTACCAGCAAGCTTTGCGTCGCTACCATAGCCGCAAAGTTAATGCCAGAAGTCTCGAGGAAGGCGACCTTGTTCTTCGGCACGTTCAGTCGGCCAAGAATCACAACAAGTTGACGCCGAAGTGGGAAGGCCCTTACCGGGTGAAACGAGTCACTAGGCCTGGCGCTGTCCGCCTTGAGACCGAAGATGGCATTCCGGTGAGCAACTCCTGGAACATCGAGCATCTTCGTAAGTTTTATCCGTAAGGCGCGGTTGTCGGGCCCTGCCCGGCAACCACCTTTCTGTACAAGTCTTGCCGCTGTTGCATGTAATCCTTTGTACAGAGCCAGGCGCAGACCCTGAGCACCAGAGATTGAAGCGCTGGCATACCCCGGGGTTATAGCATGCATGCTAGGTTGAGTCTCGTCCTTGGTTAGGGTTGATAGTCCCTAACAGCGGCTAACCCCTAACTTAGAGGTCGAGTGTCTGTCCTTCTTCTCTTCTTTCGTTCGCAGGGCTCGCATATCCTGGCCAGACTGCTTGAAGGACGAAAAGGAGAAGAAGGGCGCGCCAGCACCTAGGCCCCGGCGAGCCAGTGTCGCTGGGGGCTGCAGGTGCCAAGTTTCATCCCCGGCAAGCCAGAATTGCCGGGGGCTGCGATATCAGATAAGTCTTTCGTCCCTCTTCATGCATCCTCTTATGGACTGGGGAATGCGAAACCGCGTTTCTTCCTGAAAACTGCCGTGCTCCCTCAACTCTAGGCCCTGGAGCGCGTTCCCGGGGCCAAGTTCGGGCGTAGTCACGGCAGCAAAGGGATGAAACGGGAGGGCCGCACCCACCTCGTTCCCGTCTCCGTCAAAGGCGTGAGAAAGGTCGAGCGACGTGGGAAGGCGGCAGGGCCTGTTGCCGGGAAATGGAATGTCTGTCCGAGAGACACCAAGGATTTGCTCCTTGGCGTGGGTTCAACCCGCGAGACAAATACCCCGGCAAGCATACCCTTTTCATTAAAAAACATCCCATACAGGTACAGTCCATGGAGGATGAAAAACATGAAAGAGAGGATTACAAGTTTTAGATACAGCTAAGGCCCGAAGGCTTACAATTAAAAAGATAAGGTGCCCGTAATCCCTTTCCTGTCCCTCTCTTCAGGAGGTAGGTCAAGGAGTCGAAAAGGGGAAAGGGGCGCCAAGGCGAGCTACAGGTGCGAGAAGACACCAAGAGAACATCCCGGAGACCGGACGGTGATGGCGACGCCGGGAGAAGGGTGCGAAGGAGGGGCGGCAGGACGTCAGCCCACGCTGTCGAGGGCACCACGCCCTCGTACTCCGACCTGACGGCCTTGTCGGCAGCCCTCTTCCCCTTCCGCGGCCTCCCTACGCCAGCCGCGCAAGGAGACGCCCCCGGGGAGTTCAAGAAGCCGGCGGCGCGGATGACGGGGTCGCTGGTGCCGCACGAGACGGCGCCCGACACCTAGTCGGAGCCGCCATCCTGCCGCCCGCCACCCTCACCATCACTGCCGCTCCCCTCCTCGTCACTCTCGCTCGAGGAGGAGCCTTCGCTATCGGAGGAGCTGTCCACGCAGCACTTCGCCCGGGTGCCGAAGCACCCGAAGACCTTGACGGAGAGGAGATCGCCCTCCACCAGCTTAAAATGGAGGGTGAACCCCTCCATCAGGCTGTGGATGCGGGTGAACGTCTTCCACCCTCGGTCAAGATACATCACACCAGGGGCTGGGAACACAACGCGGACTCGCGTGCCGCTGATCCCACAGCCCCTCATGTGCAGTCTCAGCGTCTCGGGCGGGTCCAACTCCATCGCGCTCGCGAACGGAGCTGGAAGCCGAAGGCGGCGATGAGGCGCCCGGCGCAGCTTGACGAAGAACTCGCAAGGGTTGTCCCCTATATGGACCGCCGCGGGGGAAGGAGTCGCCGGCGGAGGCGAAGCTGGCGCGCCGCCCCGTCCGCCTCCTCCCCGAGCGCCTCGACCTCGTCCACGACCTCACCCCCTCCCTCTTCCCCTTATGGCTGGCTCTGCCACCACGAGTGCGGAAGAGGGTAGGGTGCGCTGTCTGGCGGCGACCCTCGCCGCCACCGATGAAGGCCCAGGGTTCCCTTTCTCCATGGAGAATGAGCGAAAAGGGAGCCGAAGCTGAAGAAAGGAGGAGATGAGAAGGTGCGGGCTTCGGTGCTCCCTTCCTGCTCCTTATAAAGGAGCAAAGTGGGAGCCCGGCCGCCCCGCTCAGCGAATCAAGGCACGGGAAGAGCAGGGAGGCGGGCCGACCCGCTACCTCTGCTCGCAACGGCCCAGATTCCCACCTCCACCGTCCGCGACCCCAAGCGCACGGGAGCCGCGTGGCGAAGGTGCAGAACCGAGGCGACGGATGAGGCGGCCTCGCCCTACCCCGTGATCTCGGGGAGTGGGCACCTCGGAAACCGCGCACCGGCCCCATCTAGTAAATGCACCACGCCCCCACGCCTACCTCCGTTTAGAGAGGAGGGCGTGGGCCGTCCCCTTCATCATGGCCTGACGCATGCTCGCGGGGCTTAACCCCGCGCACACCACCCGCGTCACCCACGGATCCGCGTTTGACGCATGCCGTTCGAGGCATGCGCGGGGGAAACGGAGAGATATACGGCGTGAACCAGGCCGCGCGTGCCCGTGCACTGTTTTGGGCCTGGCCCAACAGCGCTCGGCACCGTGTCTGGCCCAGGCCCGAGGGCTCCTGTCGGTGTACTAAAGTAGGGGTACCCTTAGTACCCCGAACTTGTGCACGGGCAGTCGCAGCATCCCGCGGCAAGGCTTGCCGGGCGACCGCCAAGATCCTCCATGGTCCCCTTGAAGACCATTCAAGAACAAAGTGCTCAAGACAAGACCCCGGCAAGAGGAGTTTGCCGGGAAGGCTATCAGAAGCGTCCCAAGGCCCCGGCAAGCGGCCAACCAAGGCGTACCAAGGAAACTTGCCGCGGCACCCCACGCGCCCCAGCGAGGCCCGGTGAGCGACAAGCTCCCGGACCTACACGACAAGACGACGACCGCGGCAAAGAGCTTGTCGCGGGAAGCCCCCACTTCGTGCCCGCGCTCCAGCACATCCACCCACGCGTCGCTCTGGGGCCCTCCCAAGCACACGTGGCGGAAGGCTGCGCAGCTAAGGTGCGAGGTGGCAAGCAGGCGCTGGCAAGACAACCACCGTGGCTAATGGTGGCTTCTCTAGCAAGCCCCTTTCGGCACTGTTTAGGCGACACAGACGGGCATTTAATGCTCTTGTCCCCTGTCGTCAGGGTTAGGTATGATAACACTGTAGCAGCTAGCTGTGCCTACTACAGCACCTAGCTGTGCCTACCACCACTCTTCCACTTTTGCCCTCTGTTGCCCTATGTCGGTAACCCCTTGAGCATATAAAAGGAGGCCTGGGGCAACTGAGAGGGGGGTTAGACACTTCGAACACTCTCGCTCGGGGTTCAGCAATTCCACACACTCACGCTCGATCTCGCTCCCGAGCTAGAAAGAAATACAATCCACAAAGCAGGAGTAGGGTTTTACGCATCCGTGCGGCCCGAACCTGGGTAAATCGCCCGTGTGCTTCGCCTCGATCTGCTCTTTGCGCGACCTCCGCCCCCCGCCGAACCAAAAGGGACCCCGGTCCCATAGGTGCCTGTGGATCAGCGGCCCCGGCACTTAGCGGGAGGAAAATACTTAGAGATAAAAGCGTCTTTGCACTTATTCCATGAATCAATACTATTTTTAGGCAAAGACGAAAACCAAGATTTAGCACAATCTCTAAGCGAAAAAGGAAATAGCTTCAATTTAACAATATCATTATCCACATCTTTCTTCTTTTGCATATCACACAAATCAACGAAGCTATTAAGATGGGTAGCGGCATCTTCACTAGGAAGGCCGGAAAACGGATCTTTCATGACAAGATTCAGCAAAGCAGTATTAATTTCACAAGATTCAGCATCGGTAAGAGGAGCAATCGGGGTGCTAATAAAATCATTGTTGTTGGTATTGGTGAAGTCACACAATTTAGTGTTATCTTGAGCCATCGTGACAAGCAAGCAAACTAACACACAAGCAAACAAAAAACAAGCGGGCAAAAAGAGGCAAACGGGAAAGAGAAGGAGGATAGAGAGAGAGGGTGAATAAAACGGCAAGGGTGAAGTGGGGGAGAGGAAAACGAGAGGCAAATGGCAAATAATGTAATGCGGGAGATAAGGGTTGTGATGGGTACTTGGTATGTTGACTTTTGCGTAGACTCCTCGGCAACGGCGCCGGAAATGGCTCGTTGTTGGGAGTCAAATCTTGACTTGCGCAAACCTCCCCGACAACAGCGCCAGAAATTCTTCTTGCTACCTCTTGAGCACTGCGTTGGATTTCCTTGAAGAGGAAATGATGATGCAGCAAAGTAGCATAAGTATTTCCCTCAGTTTTTGAGAACCAAGCTATCAATCCAGTAGGAGGTTGCACGCGCGTCCCTAGTACCTGCACAAAACAAATAACTCCTCGCAACGAACGCGATAAGGGGTTGTCAATCCCTTCACGATCACTTACGAGAGTGAGATCTGATAGATATGATGAGATAATATTTTTGGTATTTTTGTGACAAAGATGCAAAATAAAATAAAGGCAAAGTAAAAAAGCAAACGAAATAACTAAGTATTGGAAGATTAATATGATGAAGATAGACCCGGGGACCATAGGTTTCACTAGTGGCTTCTCTCAAGAGCATAAGTATTTTACGGTGGGTGAACGAATTACTGTTGAGCAATTGACAGAATTGAGCATAGTTATGAGAATATCTAGGTATGATCATGTATATAGGCATCACGTCCAAGACAAGTAGACCGACTCCTGCCTGCATCTACTACTATTACTCCACTCATCGACCGCTATCCAGCATGCATCTAGAGTATCAAGTTCATGAAAACAGAGTAACGCATTAAGCAAGATGACATGATGTAGATGGATAAATTCATGCAATATGATAAAAACCCCGCCTTGTTATCCTCGATGGCAAGAATACAATACGTGCCTTGCTGCCCCTATTGTCACTGGGAAAGGACACCACAAGATTGAACCCAAAGCTAAGCACTTCTCCCATTGCAAGAAAGATCAATCTAGTAGGCCAAACCAAACTGATAATTCAAAGAGACTTGAAAAGATAACCAATCATACATAAAAGAATTCAGAGAAGATTCAAAAATTGTTCATGGATAATCTTGATCATAAACCCACAATTCATCGGTCTCAACAAACACACCACAAAAAGAAGATTACATCGAATAGATGTCCACAAGAGAGGGGGAGAACATTGTATTGAGATCCACAAAGAGAGAAGAAGCCATCTAGCTAATAACTATGGACCCGAAGGTCTGAGGTAAACTACTCACACTTCATCGGAGAGGCTATGGTGTTGATGTAGAAGCCCTCCGTGATGGATGCCCCCTCCGGCGGAGCTCCGGAACAGACCCCAAGATGGGATCTCATGGATACAGAAGGTTGTGGCGATAGAATTAGGGTTTTGGCTTTGTATCTGATCGTTTGGGGGTACATAGGTATATATAGGAGGAAGGAGTACGTTGGTGGAGCAACAGGGGGCCCACAAGGGTGGAGGGCGCACCTGGAGGGGGGGTAGGCACGCCCCCTACCTCGTGGCCTCCTCCTTTGTTTCTTGATATAGGGTCCAAGTCTCCTGGATCATGTTCGGTGAGAAAATCACGCTCCCGAAGGTTTCATTCTGTTTGGACTCCGTTTGATATTCCTTTTCTTCGAAACCCTAAAATAGGCAAAAAAACAGCAATTCTGGGTTGGGCCTCCGGTTAATAGGTTAGTCCCAAAAATAATATAAAAGTGGATAATAAAGCCCAATAATGTCCAAAATAGTAGAGAATATAGCATGGAGCAATAAAAAATTATAGATACGTTGGAGACGTATCAGTGAGGTGGCGGACGGAGGAGGGTGGGTTTCCGCGGCTGGAGCAGAGAGGTTATGGAGGCCTGCGATTTCAAATGGCGAAAAGGAGGCGATGGGAGGGGGAACCATGACTTAGGGACGCGCTTGTCCAAAATGTAGGGTGTGTTACAAAAGTACCCCCACCGATTTGAACTAGCGGCCCTTTCGGCTCAGGGTTAGAAAGGTGATTTCGTGTGTCGGGATTTGGCAGCTGGGGGGGGGGTTTCATGTGCGTTGTAATTTCAGGATAGCAAGGCGCGGGTTGTGAAGGCGCGAGTTTTGGGTGCACGATATCTGAATTTTCAGGATATAACAAGGCGCGGGTTGAATTTTAGGGACAAGCCTAACGTGTAATATCGTACTTGTACACACCAAATCAATTCGCACTTCCCTCAATGAAAAGAAGAAAATATAAAACTATTCACACCACACGAAGAGAGAATCTTGTACCGTTTTACTATACAAATGCTATTCAAAGCTATGAATCCATGTTATGTCCAATTAAATTTTTTCACTGGCTGTAAAATGCATGTAACCTACTCATACCAACATTTTAGTGCATTCCAAATGTCTATACTACCGCTACAATTCTAACTAAATTTGAATTCGTTTCTCTATTTGAATAAGAATCTACAATCATGATTGTTGCAACTTCAACCATCATTCGTGTATTACCTTAACAACATACCACATGATTAGAATAGAGATAGATATGAACTATGTGTACTATATGAACTCGAATTCAATTTTTGTATACACTTGATGTTGGTTCCAAATAATAGTGCATTTGATGTACTAACTAGATATTCATAACCTAAACCATGTTCCATACATACACCGTGTTTATCACACAAAGTATAGTGCCCGCCCCCTACAGTATGACAAGTATTTAGCCCTGAGCTACAAAATCCACACATTATCCCAAATTATAATCAACGATCTACATTATGATATCTTCTTCAAATATCTGTATCCACTTTTTTATAATGAATTATGATCTCTGTTCGTCTTTTACACCTTCATGATCCTCTTCTCTTTGTAGCTAGCTAGCGCTAAATTTCTATCATGCATGCACACGCCTCTCGGTTGGAACGACACCTATGGGGTCATTGGGATCCCTTCTATGGTTGGCGGGCGCGAGGTTGTGCGAAGAGCGGGTCTGACAGGAAGCACATAGATCGTTTACCCAGGTTCGGCCCGCGAAGATGCATAATACCCTAGTCCTGCTTTGGTGGATGTATTTGAGTGTTCTTGTGTTCTTGAGCTAGCTACGGGGTGCAACTTTGCCCAAAAGAGCCGATTCCCTCTCCTGGCCGCCTCGGGCCTCCTTTTATAGGAAAAAGGGGTTGCCACGGTGGCACACAGGAGGTGGAAAGGTCTACAATGGATGAGTCTATCCGCTGAGACCGTCAGACAAATGCATTTAATGCGCTGCCGACGTGCCCTCCTTGCTTTATCGGGGACGCCAGTGAAGCACGTCCCAGCTGTCGCCGCCCCGCCTAGCCTCGACACGCGTCCGAGCTGATGAGGCATCGTGGCGCCAAGTTGGATGGCTGCTAGGCTGGCGCGGTGGTGGAGCCTTCATGAAGGGTCGCATGCCGCCACGCAGGTGCCTGCTGAGTCAGTGTAGAGGCCTCCCATCGCCACGCAGGTGCCTACTCAACTAGTTGAGCTAGCAGTTGCTTGGGGACGGTGGTGGAGTCTTGTCTGGCGCGGGCCTGGCAGTGGCCCTGCTGATGCTCTCGGCAAGGGTCTTGCTAGGGGGCCCGGCAAGGGCCTTGCCGTGGCGTTGTAGTCGTCCCCGGCAAGGGTCTTGCCAGGGGTCTTGTGGATTTCCTCGGATAGGATCCCGCCGAGGCTCGCCGTCTTCTAGTCCTCATCTGATCTCACAAGTTAATGATCTTGACGAATATTTGCATGCCACCATAGAGGCGCCTCCCGAGCCCTGGTTCCAATGTAGTTGGTTGGGTTGGAGCCTGCGGGCTCAAGGGTGGCTCACTCCACTGGCATCGGGCAAGTTGCCCCAGCAAGGCTCTTGCCGGGGCTGCCTCGGCAAGGATCTTGCCGAGGGAGTCCACCTCGGCCTCTTGCTCTCATGCGCTTCTGGTCTTGGCGTTGCCTTTGTTGTCACGTACCTCGGCTTCTCTCCGGGTTCCCTCCTCTTCCCTACTAAGTGTGGCCATGGAGCGCGCGGCTTAGACTTCCCGTGCACAAGTAAAGTGGTCAAAAGAAGAGCCCCTACTTTTGTACACCGATAGGAGCCCCGGGCCTGGGCCACACATAAGCGCGTCGCGTTGTTGAGCTAGGCCCAGAACGGTGCGCGGGCAGGTGGGGCGGATTTTATCGCAGTAATTTCTCGTCTGCTGCGCTTTGCCACGACCTGCGTTGAACGCGCGACCTGGAGGGTCGTGCGTGACATGGGGGTCATGCGTGGGGCGGTTTCCGCACGCATGCGTCACATCATGGTAAAGAGGCGGCTCATGCCTTCCCCTAAAAAGAGTGAGGTGCAGGGGCGCGACTCATTTACTTGGGCGGACTCGGGTTGTGGTCTTCAAGGCATCAGTCCCCCACGATCACGGGGTGGGGAACGGTCGCCTCACCTGTCCCCTCAATTCTGCTCGCTCGCCACGTGTCCCCCACGCAGGTGGCAGGCGGTGGAGGCGGGAAACCGGGCTGTCGCTGATTGGGGCAGCGGGTCGGTCCCGATCCCCTGCGCCCCTGATGACCGGATTGGCCGAGTTGGGCGGCCGAGCCCTAACCCCGCTCATTTATAAGGTGGGGGAGGGGGATGGCCTCCCACATTCTTTCATCGTCCACCTCCATCCACTTCAGCTCCTTTCTTCCATCTGCCATGGTGAGAGGAGGCATCGGCCCTTCGATGGTGGTGGCGAGGGTTGTTTCTCGTCAGCGCGTCCCTCCTCCCCAAGAGCTCGTGGAGGCCGAGTTGGCTACGAGAGGAAGGGGGAGGGGCGAGGCTGAGGTCGCCTTGGCGCTCGGGGAGAGGGGGATGGGGCGGCGCATCGGCCTCGCCTCCGCCTGCGATGCTTCCCCTGATGGAGGGCCACGTCGGGGACCAGCCCCGCGAGTTCTTCATCAGGCTGCGCCGGCCACCGCTTCGCCGCATCCGTCTCCCTACCCCATTTGCTCGGGAGATTGAGCTCAACCCACCCCAGACCCTCAGGTTGCACATGAGGGGCCACGGGAACGGCGGCACGCGGGTCGACGTCGACTTCCCCGCTCCTCACGTCATGTACCTCCGCCGCGGATGGAAGACATTCACTCGCATCCACAGAGTAATGGCGGGGCTTGTCCTCTACTTCAAGTTAATGGAGGGCGGCCTGCTCTCCGTCAAGGTCTTTGGAGATCTTGGAACTCGCCTAAAGTGCTGCATGGAGAGCTCCTCCGACGATGAAGATTCCTCTTCAAGCGGGAGCGACGAGGAAGGTAGCGACAGCGACGACGATAGCGTCGAGCGGGGTCACGTCGACCTCGTCTCCGACTGACCGCGTCGCCCCGCCCCATGTCGTGCGGCCTGCCGAGGGCCTTCCTCGTCAAGCTCTCCATCGGGGCGCTCCCTGTTGTCTCCTTGGGCGGCTGGCGTAGGAGGGCCGGAGAAGGCGAAGAAGGCGGGTGGCGGCCATCAAGTTGGAGTACGCGGGCACCGACGCCTTCGTTGCGTATTGCCGGCCCACTACCTCATCTTCCAGCTCCCCTCCCGGCACCGGGACGTTCTCTTGGTGCCTTTTGCTCCTCGCACCTCGCCTAGGCGCTCTTTCTGCCCTCTTGCAACCTTGTTCCACCTTCTGAGGAGAGGGACAAAAAAGGGATTACGGCCATCTTATCTCTTTTTAGTTTGTAAGCCTACGGGCACTTGTTAGATTTAAAATTTGTAATCGCCTTGCTCATGTTTTTAATTCCGTATGACCTGTACCTGTATGGGATGTTTTTAATGAAAAAGGGTGCTTCCGGGTTCTCTGTGCGTGAGCGAGGCCCATGCCAAGGAACGAATCCTTGTTATTTTGAAGATAAACATTGTCGCCTAGCAACAGGCCTTGCCGTCCCCTGACTTCAGTCGACCATTCTCACGCTTTTGGTGGAGGCAGGGCAAAGTAGAGTTAGGCCCTTCGTTTATTTCCTTGCCACCACGTCTGCGACCCGGTTTTGTCCCAGGGATTTGGGTAAAAAAGGGGGGAGCACGGTGGTCTTGGAGCAAAACGAGGTTTCATTTGTCCCAGTTCTATACGGAAATGCACAACAGGGGATGAAGGAATTATCTGAATCCGCAACCCCCGGCAACTTTGGCTTGCCGTGGTTAGATCCTTGTGTCTTCAGCCCCCGACAGTCTTGGCTTGCCGGGACCGGGGCGCCGATTCGTTTTCTTTCTCCCAAGTGGCTTAGTAGAAGCGTCCACGTGCCCTGCGAACCAAAGAAGACAGAAAGACGCACACTCGACCTCTAGGCTAGGGGTTAGTCGCCACTATGCACTATCAACCCTAACCGAGGCAGAGACTTAACCTAGCATGCATGCTAAAACTTAGGGTGCCATCGCTTCATTTATTTATGCTCGGGGTCTGTGCCTGGCTTTGTACAAAGGGTTACATGCCTTGCCGGCAAGGCTTGTACAAAAGGTGGTTTGCCGGCGGGGCCGGCAACCGCGCCTTATGGATAAAACTTGCGAAGATGTTCAATATTCCAGGATTTTCTCACTGGAACAACATCTTCGATCTCTAGGCAGACTGCACCAGGCCTGGTGACTCGTATTACCCAATGAGGGCCTTCCCACTTCGGCGTCAACTTGTTGGAATTCTTGGCCGACTGAACATGCCTAAGAACAAGGTCGCCTTCCTCAAAGCTTTGGGCATGAACCTTGCGGCTAAGGTAGTGGCGCAAGGCTTGTTGGTAGTGTGCTGCTCTGACAGCCGCCCGAAGAAGATCTTCCTCAAGGAGCGTTGCGTCATCTTGCCGCAATCGCTCATGCTCAAGCTCGTCGTAAGCGAGCACTCGAGGTGACCCGTATATGAGTTCCGTGGGGAGAACTGCTTCTGCCCCATATACCAAGGCAAAGGGTGTCTGGCCGGTGGCTCGATTTGGCGTCGTTCTGATTGACCAAGGAATCGCCGGCAAGTCATCAATCCAGCGCCTTCTGCTCTTGCGCAGCCTATCAAAAGTCTTTGTCCTCAGGCCTCGCAACACTTCAACATTTGCCCTCTCCGCCCGGCCGTTGCTCCGTGGGTGTGCCACGGAAGCGAAACAGACCCTGCTGCCGAGGTCTTGGGTGTATTGCATGAAGGTGTGGCTTGTGAACTGCGTGCCATTGTCGATGATGACTCTGTTTGGCACACCAAAACGACACACTAGCCCCTTGAAGAACTTGACGGATGACTGTGCTGTCACCTTCCTCACTGCTTCCTCCTCTGGCCACTTTGTGAACTTGTCGATCGCAACATACAAGTACTCAAAGCCCCCTACAGCGCGGGGGAAAGGGCCCAGGATGTCAAGCCCCTAGACCGAGAATGGCCAGGAAATAGGAATTGTTTGGAGGGCTTGAGCTGGTTGATGAAGCTTCTTTGAATGGAACTGACACACTTCACACTTGGTTACTAGTGTCGTTGCAGCCTGGAGGGCAGTGGGCCAGAAGAAACCTTGCCGAAATGCCTTGCCGGCAAGGGCCCTCGACCCTATGTGGGAGCCACATATGCCTCCGTGTATCTCTGCCAACAGCTCCAGTCCTTCCTCCTGGGGAATGCACTTCAATTTCACACCATTCGGTCTCTTCTTGTACAGGACGTCATCGATGAACTGATACATGGCAGACCGACGAGCTCTTTCTCTGCTTCTTCATGCTCCTCAGGAAGCTCCCCTGTTTGGAGGAATCAGACGGTATGATGTGCCCATGCCGGAGCCTGGGGCTCGACGGCGAGGACCAAAGTCATTTCTTCTGCCATGGGAGCGGTCGTCTCTACGGGCAGGGCTTGATGGCCCGCCGGAATCAGTCGCTCCTCGGCAAGCTCAGAATCTGCGGCAACACCCTTGCCGGCGGCCCCTCGGGGCTCAACGGGAAAGTACTTGCCGGGGCCTGATTTCCTCCGTTTGTTCTGCTCCATTGATGGTTCGACGGATGGTTGAGTTAACCGAAGCAAAAAGGTACCTGGTTCCACAGGTAGCTTGAATGCAGCGTGTTTTGACAGGTAATCGGCGATGTCATTCTCCGCTTGGGGAATGTGCTCCGCTTGTATACCGTCAAAGCGCTCCTCCAGTTTCCTCACCTCATCTACGTAGGACTCCATCAAGGGGCTCTGATAATCTTTGTTGACTTGTCTGACGACAAGCTGTGAATCACCCCTAACGATGAGCATCTTGACCCCAAGGTCCGCCACGATCTTGAGGCTGGCAAGCAACCCCTCATACTCAGCAGTGTTGTTGGTGGACATCTCTCTAGGAAAGTGCATCTAGATCAT
Organism: Triticum urartu; assembly: GCF_003073215.2. Lineage (NCBI taxonomy): Eukaryota > Viridiplantae > Streptophyta > Magnoliopsida > Poales > Poaceae > Triticum > Triticum urartu. The sequence goes on from NC_053025.1 coordinate 486,048,860, forward strand.
ATACTTGAGGTGCTCTCCGGTGGGTGCAACGAGCAGCACACCAGCACCGGCGCCTTGCAGTGAGAAAGCCCCGTCAAAGTACATGATCCAGTTGCAACTTGCTTCCTTGCCGGGGAGGGTGGTCTCCTAGATTTCCTCGTCAGGTGTTGAGGTCCATTTTGCAATGAACTCTGCCAAGACTCTGCTCTGGATTGTCAAAGTACCTTCAAACTTCAAACCAAAGCTCAAAAGCTCCAAGGCCCACTCCACAATCCTTCCAGTTGCATCTGGGTTGTGCAGTATCCATTGTAACGGGAGGCGGGTGACGACGGTGATTTCATGTGCTTGGAAGTAGTGACGCAGTTTCCTCAAGGCCATAAGAAGGCCGAAGAGCAATTTCTGCACACCAGAGTACCTTGACCTAGCCCCCCGCAGGAGGGAGCTGACAAAGTAAACCGCATGCTACATCATCATCTTCTTCTGCACCACCTCATTTGATTGCATGGGGCCTGTCTTGATGGCGTCAGACTCCACCGGGGGCCTCGCCTTGCCGGCATTGGGCCCTACCGGGGGAACCTCTAGCTTGCCATCCGCCAGTCCCGCCGTCGCCACTGCCTCTTACCGACCTCCCTCTGCACCACTAGCGTGGCACTGACCACTAGATTCATCGCCGCCAGATACAGCAACAACGACTCTTGTGGTTTAGGCGCAACCATTATTGGTGTAGAGGAAAGGTATTTCTTCAGATCCTGCAATGCTACCTCGGCCTCTGGGGTCCACTCCATTGGGCCTGCCTTCTTCAAGATCTTGAAAAAGGGAAGGGCACGCTCAGCGGACTTGGAGATGGATCTGCTCATGGCGGCAACGCAGCCAGTGAGCCGACGCACATCCTTGATCCACTTGGGTGCCTCAATCTGCTCAATAGCCTTGATTTTGTCCGAGTTTGCCTCGATCCCGCGCTGTGACACAAAGAACCCGAGAAGTTTGCCGGACGAAACGCCGAAGGCACACTTCTCAGGGTTCAGCTTGAGGTTGATCTTGTGTAGGTTGTCAAATGTCTCTTCTCAGTCTTGTACAAGGGTTGCCTTGTCCTTAGTTTTGACCACTATGTCATCCATATAAGCTTCCATATTTCTATGTAGCTGGGGCTCAAAACCAATTTGGACTGCCCTTGCGAATGTTGAGCCAGCACTCTTCAACCCGAAAGGCATCCGTAAGAAGCAATATGTACCACATGGGGTGATGAATGCTGTCTTCTCTTCATCTTCCTTTGCCATGAAGATCTAGTGGTAGCCCGATTAGGCATCGAGGAACGATAACAGATCACACCCGGCCGTGGAGTCAACAATCTGGTTAATGCGCGGCAACGGGAAGGGGTCCTTCAGACAAGCCTTATTGATATATGTGTAATCGATACACAACCTCCACTTCCCGTTCACCTTGCGCACCACCACCAGATTGGCCAACCACGTTGGATGGAGCACTCCTCTCACCAAGCCTGTCGCTTCCAATTTCCTGATCTCCTCAGTGATGAATTCTTGCCGTTCCAAAGCTTGCTTGCTGACCTTCTGCTTGACGGGTCGCGCATGGGGACAAACATCAAGATGGTGCTCAATCACTTCCCTGGGAACGTCGGGGATGTCGGATGCTTGCCGTGCAAACACATCGACATTCGCCCGCGGGAAAGTGACAAGCGCACTTTCCTATTTGCTGTTGAGGGCGGAGCTTATGGTGAAAGCCCCTCCCATGCCATCCTCCTTGACGGATACCCTCTTGGTCTCTGGTGGTGCAGCTCTGGACTTCTTGCTCTTGCTGATGGAGCTCTCTAGCATGTCCTCAATGGTAGCACAACACTCCGAAGGGGTGCGCTTGCCACAATGGGTGCGAGAGGTCCTGCCGGTCTTCTTCTTCCCTCCCGGGACTTCGGCGGCCGGAGCAGGCGCCTTGGCGGCAGCTGCTGCAACCGCTTCCCAGTAGAATTGGTCAGCGCAGATCAGCGCATCCTTCTTTTCGTAGGGAACGGTGATGATTGTCATCGGCCCAGACATCTTTAGCATGTTGTAGGCGTAATGTGATGCCGCCATGAACTTGGCTAGTGCCGCGGCCGAGAATCCCGTTGTAGGGCAAGGGAATCTCGGCTACATCGAAGACAATATTCTCTGTCCTGTAGTTCAGCTCGCCTCCAAACGTCACAGGCAGCGTGACCTTTCCCTTCGCCTGGCTCCTTCCCGGGTTGACCCCTTGAAACATGCCCGTTTCCTTGAGGTCTCCATCAAGAATTTGTAGCCTTTTGATCACAATGGGTGAGATCAAGTTCAGACCAACCCCGCCGTCAACCAGCATCTTGTTCACCTTGAGGTTGCGTATCATTGGTGAAACCAACAATGGCAAACACCCGACCACAGTTGTGCGATCAGGGTGGTCCTCAGCATCAAAGATGATGGGCGTGCTGGACCACTTCAGCGGCTTCTGAGCGTCGAACGACGGCTCTGCTGCTGTGATCTCACGCGCCCACTGCTTGAGCTGGCGGTGAGAAGTATGCAGCGAGGCGCCACCATTGACACACATGGCCTCTGTAGCCTTCTGGAACTCATGCTCGCCGGACTCGTCGTCCTCGCCATGATCGTCATCTTCCTGCTTCTTGTCGCTGCCCCGAGCGGGCCTCTCTTGCTGATTGTCCTTGCCGTGGCGGCCCCCTTGGCCGCCACGCTTCTTGCCGGACCCTTGGCACCATCCTGACCCTTCTCCTTGTCCCGCCTCTCATATTCGGTTTTTTGCTTTTCAGCAAGTAGCTCAACTTGCCGGCAGTTCTGGAGGTCGTGACCCTTGATGCGGTGGATCTTGCAATACTGCTTGTCGGAGCCCCTTGGCTTGTCGGCAGCCGCCAAGGCCCGGCAAGCGGCGCAACCAGCAATCTCCTTGTCGGGGTCGTCTACCTTGGCCTTCTTGGTGGCGCCGGTGTCGTCGGATCCCTCGACGGCAAGCACGGTGTTGCCCTTGCGTTTCCTGTTGCGACGCTGACCCTTCTTTGTCAGGGCGGCGGTGTCTTCATCAATAGAGTCGGTTTCCGCACCGGCGTCTTCACCGGGGTACTTCCTTCCCTCTTCAGCCCGAGCGCATCTATTAGCCATAACGTAAAGTTCGGGCACGTCCTTGACCTTGTTCGTTGCCAGCTCTTCACACATCTTGCGGTTACGCACATTCTGATGGAATGCGCTGATCATGGCGGCAGGATGAACATTCGGGATGTTGTATTGCACTCGGCTAAACCTCTGTATGTACTTGCGCAGGTTTTCACCTTCCTTCTGGGGAATGATATGCAAATCACTCGCCTGACCATGAGCTTGGTGGCCCCTAGTGAAGGCACCAACGAACTCATGACACAGGTCCGACCAAGAAGAAATGGAATCCATCGGCAAGTGCATCAACATAGACATGACATTGGGTTTCAGGGCCAACAGGAAGTAGTTGGCAAGCACCTTGTCATCGCGAGGTCCAGCGGCTTGCATCGCGATGGTGTAGATGCTGAGGAACTCTGATGGATGGGTCTTGTCATTGTACGTGTGGTGGGACGGCCACTAGAACTACCGCAACTCACGGGTAAAGGCTGGGCAACCCACCTCGTAAGGTAGGCCGCCGGAGCCTCCCAGTGCTGGGTGGTCCATAGCGGGCCCCGCCTGCCTGTCTGACTGGTGGCGCACACCGCGCCAGCGCTCGATGGTGGTTCGAGCGTCTTCACGGGCTCGCTCCCGAAGAACCTGGCGTTGGTCGCGGTGGGTACGTGGGTCGGACGACGCTATGGAAATGTTATCACAAGCGTCATCATGATGGACCGACATCCGCGGTGGCTGGCGTGGAGGAGGAGAGTGCACCATGGCCGCGGTGCCTCCGGTCCCTCCACCGCTGGCGTGTAGTGGCCCGATGGAGCGCCGGCCTGAGGTCCCCGCCAGTCGTGGTTTGTCTTTGTTGGTGATGCCGACGAGGCTCCGGATAGTGGCCCTCCACTCGTGGAGCTTCTCCGCAGCATGAGGGAAGTCGAGGAGCAGCTGTGCGCGCGCCAAAGCTTCTGCTGGCATTGGTGGCGGCGAAAGCTTCGTGGACCGTGGCGCGCTTCGACTTCTAACAACGTTAGAAGGAGCTCTGTCACGGACTGACGGCTGTGTGCCATTTCCGCCAGCACTTCGACGGGCATGCTGACCTCCTTCATCCCACAAATGATGCACATGACTCTCCCCACAGCGGTGTCCAGGGTCACCGGCGTGGTGACGTTGCTCGTCACGCACTAGCTAGGAAGAGCGCACTGTGTGCGCCGGAGTGGGCTTCTTGGAGGTCGTCGCGCTGCCCGTGGGTGGTACGGCGACGCCCCGGGAGGCTCCCGTGCCGCCTGCGGGGGGCCAGCTCCATCTCTGGATTTCGCGGCGTGCGGCCCGTCTCCTTGCGCACGAACGACGCCGCTCACCAGGCTCTGACTGCCAGAGCGATGTTGGTGCTCGCGGGTCGCACCTCAGGTCCGGTCCGCGACTGGCCCGCTGCTCGCCCGCACCGGTACGGGCCGTCCGGCTCCCGACGAACTGACTGACGAAGCTATGTACCTAGGGTAGGGTCATGGATCTGTCCAAGATACCCTCCCCAAGGACATCTCTAAAGGATCCAGAAGTAGTCGAAGATAAATCATCATCCACTCGACCATGAAGCTATGTTCCACTCGACAGTCTCGAAGACACTCGACCGTATGGACAATCACTCGACTACCTGAAGATCTATAGCCACTCCACTCTGCAACGGTCGAGAATTAAGTCATAGCTTTCATGGTCATTATGTATCTTTATTGCAGGCATTACCATTAACGTCCCCATCTTTATGTACCTTAAACCCTTTGTAACTAAGGGCGGGAGGAGTCTGGCGAACTCTATATAAGCCACCCCCTCCTCAGGGCCAGGGGTTCGCACCCTCTGTAACACACACGCATATAATCCAGTCGACCGCCTCCGGGCTCGGAGACGTAGGGCTGTTACTTCCTCCGAGAAGGGCCTGGACTCGTAAAACTCGCGTGTACAACTCCTCCATAGTTAGGATCTTGCCTCTACATTCCTACCCCCCATTCTACTGTCAGACTTAGAACCACAACAGTTGGCGCCCACCATGGGGCAGGTGTCTTAGCGACTTGTTGGAGAAGTTGTGATTTTTCCGATCCCCATCAACGTGGTTTCAGGTGGAGGTTTGGCCAAGGGCCATGAGATCCGTCTCGATGCGCTCGTATTCATCGCCGACGACTCCGCTTGGCTCCAGGAAGCGCCACTCGACGTCGAGGCACTCCCCGTCTGCGGGGCAACGCACTTTCGCGCGTGCGTCCGTGGCGTCCTCCTACGGCAGCCATCGACTCAGTATCGGTCAGCTCCCGTGCCGACCTCCCTCCCTACAGCCCGCCGGGGCAAACGTTCTGGTCGGTCGAGGCTTCAGCGGTGGGTGAGGCATGCGGTGGCTCGCCAATCGGCCACCCCCCAGGTCACGGCAATTGAGCCCGACGAAACTCTCTACGGCATGTTCGACTGGCTCCATGGAGACTGCATCCGAGTGCGACAGCAGCGACCCCGCGGTGGAAGTTTGATGGTCAATGGACCACGTAGTCCTCCTGGCTTCACCCGCGAGGGAGAAGGCGATGGTGGCGGTGATCTGTCGCGTTTCCACGAAGAGTACCGACCCGAACCCCTCTCTTCGTAGAGGGGGGAACTTCGCCGCCCGAACATGGATGCACTTCACACTCCCATCGTTGGAGAAACCCCTGAGGCCCAGGCCTTGGGGGAGGCACGCCTGGCCAACTTGGTTGAGCGCACTCGACTGGATAACCTCCAGTGCGCACTCGACGAGCGTGCTCGGTAGCATGCTCCCGAATCCAGTCGACATCAAAATTTTCCACCTGCGACTCAGGTATACCGAACTCCAATCCAGAATCTCGCAGCTGCGGCACGAATAGCGGTGTCAATTCAACCTTCCCAGTCAGAAGCTGGTCGAGGTTTGGTGCAGATCCGGGCCTTGCTCCGAGCCGCGGGAGAGCAGAATACAGTAGTATCTTGGTCGCGGAATAGGATTCACAGCAGATCCGTGGTTGCAGACACAGTCCAGTCGGCTCACAGCCCAAGATCGCCCCCGAGGCGTGAGGGACGTGGAGACCGACGAGATCAGTACAGAAACCGTGCGTAGTATGATCACCGACTCGATCACAATGATCATCGTCGAGTGCCCACGCCTCCCCCAAGTAGTGGATCATACGTGCCTCGGCAGCAGGATGATAGACGCCCTCACAGTGGTGGGCGAAGGATTCCAGTCGACCCCAGGGAACTGGGCTTTTATGCGAGATCTATTCTCGTTCAGGGTCTGGTCGAAAGAAACAGAGATCACAGAGAAGGCCCCGACAGAGATTTTCCAACCAGCAGCAGAGTGCATGTCTCAGGCCCAGAGTGCTTCAGCAGAGCCATCAGGGCTGCAGTGATACCTCCCAACTTCAGGTTGGCGACTGGAGTCAATAAGTTCACTGGTGAGTCCAAGCCTGACACTTGGCTTGAGGATTACCGAGTGGCTATACAGATCGGTGGCGGCAATGATGAAGTGGCCATGAAACACCTTCCTTTTATGCTAGAGGGCTCGGCCAGGGCGTGGCTGAATCAGTTAGCTCCTGGTAGTATTTATACTTGGGAAGATCTTGCTCGAGTATTTATCAGAACATTTGAAGGCACTTGCAAGCGGCCAGCAGGATTGACAGAACAAAGTGTTGCATTCAGAAGCCGAATAAAACTTTGAGAGATTATATCCAGAGATGGATCACGTTGCACCACACAGTGGAGAATGTGTCATATCACCAAGCAATTTGTGCCTTCAAAGAAGGTGTTAAGTATCGGGAGTTGAATCTGAAATTCGGTCGAACAGGAGATATGACTCTGACTCAGATGATGGAGATTGCCACCAAGTACGCCAATGGTGAAGAAGAAGACCGACTCCGGAGTGGAAAGCACAAAATCGTCGCCCATGAAACCGGAGGGGGGAACTCCAGTCGGAAGCAGAAGCGCAAAGCTGAGCCAGATGCTCCTGGAGAAGCCTTAGCCGTAACTCAAGGGAAGTTCAAGGGGAAACCCAGAAGACCATGGAACCCCAAGAAAGTAAAAGATCAAGATGGAAATGATGTGCTGGATTTACCATGCCACATTCACACCAAGAAAGATGAAGAGGGTAATTTCATTTACCCAAAGCATACCACTTGACAGTGTCGACTCCTAATCCAGCAATTCCGAGAGAAACAACCCAATGAAAAGGAGAAGGAAGGAGGCAAAGTTGAGGATGAGGAGGAGGACGATGATGGTTACCCCCACGTCAATTCCACTCTGATGATTTTTGCTGACGTTGAGAGTAAGAGTCGACTGAAAGTCATCAACAGAGAAGTGAACATGGTCGCTCCGGTGACACCCAGTTATTTGAAGTGGTCTCAGACGGCCAATCCATTTAACCAGTCCGATCACCCAGCGCACATAGCCACCCCTGGGAGGCAAGCGCTGGTGGTCGACCAAGTAGTTGAAGGCACTCGATTGACTAAGGTTCTGATGGATGGTGACAGTGGTCTGAATATACTATATGCAGAGACGTTGAAAGGAATGGGCATTCCGATGTCCAGACTCAGCGAAAGTAATATGAGTTTCCATGGAGTCATTCCTGGCAAGAAGGCTGCATCACTCGGCCAGATCGCTCTCGATGTAGTGTTTGGTGATTTCAAGAATTACCGCAAAGAAAAGTTGACATTTGATGTTGTGGATTTCCAGAGTGCTTATCACGCTATTCTAGGTAGACCAGCTTATGCATGTTTTTTGGCTTGACCATGTTACGTGTACCTCAAATTGAAGATGCCTGGTCCTAAAGGGGTGATCACTATCACTGGCAGTCGAAAGAAGGCAGAAGAGTGCTTCCAGAAGGGCTCAAAGATCATCGATGCACAGATGGCAGTAGTGGAGTTGCAGGAGTATCAAAAAAATGCAGATCCAAGTGATTTCTTGCGAGCTAAGAAGCCTGCCACTAATTCAGCATTCCAGTCGACTGGTGAAACGAAGCCGATTCATATTCATCCAACGGATCCCAATGCTGCTCCGACTCACATTTCAACAACACTCGACTTTAAATAGGAAGAAGCGCTCATCCAGTTCCTCCGTGAGAACTGGGACATCTTTGCATGGAAACCTTCTGACATGCCAGGTGTTCCCAGGGGACTGGTTGAGCATCGTTTGCGAGTTGACCCAAAGGTGAAACCGGTCAAAGAACATCTTCGACAGTCTGCCGTGCAGAAGAGGAAGGCAATCGGTGAAGTAGTGGCTCGACTTCTAGCAGCTGAGTTTATCCGAGAGATTTACCACTCTGAGTGGTTAGCTAATGTTGTCATGGTCCCAAAGAAGGACGAGTCACTTTGCATGTGCATCGACTTCAAACATATCAATCGGGCCTGCCCGAAAGATCACTTTCCTCTCCCTCGCATCGACCAAATAGTCGACTCGGCTGCGGGGTGTGAGCGTTTGTCCTTTTTGGACGCTTATTCTGGGTATCATAAGATCCGTCTGTACGGACCCGATGAGATAAAAACAGCTTTCATCACCCCATTTGGGTGCTTCTGTTATGTCACTATGCCATTCGGTTTTGAAGAACGCTGGAGCCACATTCATGAGGATGATCCAGACGTGTCTGCTCACTCAAATCAGTCAGAATGTGGAAGCATACATGGATGACATTGTGGTTAAGTCACGAAAAGGTTCCGACCTACTGGCTTACCTTACTGAAACCTTTGCCAACCTCAGAAGGTATGATATCAAGCTTAATCCATCAAAGTGCACGTTTGGAGTTCCAGGAAGAAAATTACTCGGTTTTCTCATTTCCGAACGGGGGATCAACGCTAACCCAGAGAAAGTGGGTGTCATACTCCGGATGAAACGCCCTGTGCGTATGCATGATGTCCAGAATCTTACTGGTTGTTTGGCCGCCCTAAGTCGATTCATTTCTCGCCTCGCTGAAAAGGCACTGCCTCTTTACCGACTGATGAAGAAGTCAGATAAGTTCGAGTGGACTCCTGAAGCTGATGCAGCATTTGCAGAGCTCAAAGCCCTGCTTTCCACCCAACCGGTGCTTGCTGCTCCAATCATCAAAGAGCCTTTACTGCTTTACATTGCAGCCACTAGACAAGTCGTCAGTACAGTACTTACGGTCGAATAGGAAGAAGAATGAAAAGCGTACAAAGTTCAGCACCATTATACTATTTCTCTGAAGTTTTGACTCCATGAAAGCAAAGATATCCACATTATCAGAAGCTTGTTTATGGGATTTATATGACCACGAAGAAGGTTGCACATTACTTCTTTGATCACTCCATTACAGTCGTCAGTGACGCTCCATTATCAGAGATTCTGAATAATTGAGATGCAACTGGTCGAGTGGCAAAATGGGTGATTGAACTCCTTCCCTTAGATATCAAGTTTGAGGCAAAGAAAGCTATCAAGTCCCAAGCAATAGCAGATTTCCTCGCCGAGTGGATTGAACAACAACTGCCGACTCAAGTTCACTCGGAGCACTGGACCATGTTCTTTGATGGTTCCAAGATGCTGAATGGTTCCGGTGCTGGGGTGGTACTGGTATCCCCCCGAGGAGACAAGCTCAGATATGTCCTCCAGATTCACTTTGATTCCTCCAATAACGAAGCAGAATATGAAGCACTCTTGTATGGGTTGCGTATGGCCATTTCACTCGGCGTCCGTCGCCTCATTGTCTATGGCGACTCAGGTTTGGTAGTCAATCAAGTGATGAAGGAGTGGGACGTCAGAAGCCCAGCCATGACTGGTTACTACAACGTGGTGAGGAAGTTGGAAATGAAGTTTGAGGGGTTAGAGCTCCATTATGTACCCCGACTGAAAAATCAAGCAGCAGATGATTTAGGAAAGATAGGCTCCAAGAGAGAAGTTATTCCCAGCAACGTGTTCCTAGAGCATATTCATGCACCTTCAATTCAAGAAGATCCCTTCGCTGAAGAGCCCCCGCAGCCTAGGAGTGCCACAGATCCGACTGAAGTCGAGGTCCCAGCCGTGGTCGACGTAATCATGAAGGTGTTGGTCATTAGTCCCGACTGGACAGTGCCATACATTGCATATATCCTTAGGAAAGAGCTCCCAGAGGATGAAGAAGAGGCTCGACAGATTGTCTGTCGATCCAAGGCCTTTACTATAATAAGATGTTAACCGTTCAGAGAAAGTGCAACTGGGGTCAGCCAGAAATGCATAACACCAGAAGAAGGCCGAGTGATCCTCCACGACATCCATTCGGGGACCTGTGGTCACCATGCGTCCTCTCGGACCATTGTGGCTAAAGCATACCGAGCTGGATTTTATTGGCCACGAGAAAATGAAATGGCGAAAGATATAGTCGATAGATGTGAAGGCTGCCAGTTCTACTCCAATATGTCGCACAAACCTGCATCAGCCCTGAAGACCATCCCACTCGTCTGGCCCTTTACTGTTTGGGGATTGGACATGGTTGGTCCATTGAGGACTGGTAGGAGCGGCTTCACTCATGTGCTTGTAGCAGTCGACAAGTTTACCAAATGGATCGAAGCCAAGCCTATTAAGAATCTTGAAGCTAGTACTGTTGTCAGCTTCATCAGAGAGTTGATTTTTAGATATGGGGTTCCGCACAGCATCATCACTAACAATGGATCGAACTTCGATTCTGATGAGTTCAGAACCTTCTGCGCCTTACAAGGCACACAAGTTGACTATGCTTCAGTCGCCCATCCCCAGTCGAATGGACAAGCAGAAAGAGCAAATGGTCTGATTCTCAAAGGACTGAAACCCCGACTGATGCGAGATCTCAAGCACGCAGCGGGCGCCTGGGTTGATGAACTTCCATCAGTTCTCTGGGGATTGAGGACAACTCCTAATCGGTCGACTGGCCGAACTCCATTCTTCTTGGTCTATGGGGCTGAAGCTGTTCTACTGAGTGACTTGCTTCATAATGCACCACGAGTTGAGCTCTTCTCTGAAGATGAAGCAGAACAAGCTTGGCAAGACACAGTCGACCTCCTAGAGGAGGAAAGAGAGATGGCCTTGATCCGATCGACCATTTATCAACAAGACTTGCGTCAATTCCATGCTAGACACATGAAGGGTCGAGCCTTTCAAGAGGGAGACTTGGTTCTTCGAGTAGATCAGCAGAAACCACACAAGCTCGCCCCATCTTGGGAAGGTCCCTTCATTATCACCTGAGTGCTCCACAATGGAGCATACCACCTTTAAAGTGTCGAGCATAAGAAGGACGAGCCACGAGCTTGGAACGTGGAGCTGCTCCGCCCCTTTTATACTTAAGTACTCGTTCGAATAAAATGTAATAAGAAATACCTTTGTAATTTGTTTATCAAAGACAAGAGCTTTATAGTCCTCTGGCACGATTGTTGTTGCTTTTGTTTACGTCCGAAAACCCTCAGTGGGTGACTTAGCTGCGAATCCATTTCGCCTAATTTCAAAAGAAAATCCTACCGAGTGGTGAGCAAGCCTCTCACTCAGGGGCTTAGCTGCGAACCCGTTTTGCCTAAGTTTTCAAAATCCTACCGAGTGGTGAGCTAGCCTCCCACTCGAGGGCTTAGCTGCAGTCCAGTACTCGCCTAAGTTTGTAAAATCCTACCGAGTGGTGAGCCAGTCTCCCACTCGGGGGCTTAGCTGCAGTCTAGTACTCGCCTAAGTTTAAAAAGTCCTACCGAGTGGTGAGCAAGCCTCCCACTCGGGGGCTTAGCTGCAGTCCAGTACTCACCTAAGTTTGTAAAATCCTACCGAGTGGTGAGCAATCCTCCCACTCGGAGGCTTAGCTGTAGTCCAGTACTCGCCTAAGTTCAAAAAATCCTACTGAGTGGTGAGCAACCCTCTCACTCGTGGGCTTAGCTGCAGTTCAGTACTCGCCTAAGTTTAAAAAATCCTACCGAGTGGTGAGCAACCCTCCCACTCAGGGGCTTAGCTGCAGTCCAGTACTCGCCTAAGTTTAAAAAATCTTACCGAGTGGTGAGCAATCCTCCCACTCGGGGGCTTAGCTGCAGTCCAGTACTCGCCTAAGGTTGTAAAATCGTACCGAGTGGTGAGCAACCCACCCACTCGGCGGCTTAGCTGTAGTCCAGTGCTCGCCTAAGTTTGTAAATTCTACCGAGTGGTGAGCAATCCTCCCACTCGGAGGCTTAGCTGCAGTCCAGTACTCGCCTAAGGTTTAAAATCTGCCCTCATCTGCAAGGACGACGAGGCGCAGGTCGACTACAACCTTCTCCTTTGGAGCTGCGCCACAAATACAACGTATGCGTCATCCCTACCCACAAGGGCGACGAGGTGCAGATCGACTGCGGCCTTCTTCTCCGAGCTACGCCACAAATATAACATGCGCTCCATCTCGATCCGCAAGGACGACAAGGTGCAAGTCGACTGCAATCCTTTCCCTAGGAGCTGCACCACAAGTACAACATACGCTTCATCCCTACCCGCAAGGGCGACGAGGTGCAGGTCGACCGCGGCCCTCTTCTCCGAGCTACGCCACAAATACAATGTACACTCCATCCTTGTCCGCAAGGACGACGAGGCGCATGTCGACTGCAACCTTCTTCTTCGAGCTACGCCACAAATACAACGTACGCTCCATCCTTGTCCGCGAGGACGACGAGGCGCAGGTCGACTGCAACCTTCTCCTTCGAGCTACGCCACAGATACAACGTGCGCCCCATCCTTGTCGGCAAAGACGACAAAGCGCAGTTCGATTGAAGTCTCCATTTCAAGGTTGCATCTCAAACATGAAGGTCATTCCAAATAGGGAGCAGATTCCAAAAGCAATCGCAAGCATACTCAAAAGCAATTCGGATAAATCCTAAAGTTCCAATCGACAAATCAAAAGTATTCGAGCATCAAGGCCGAAGGAGTTTAATGGTTACAGCAACCACTCGGCATTCCGAGGAAAATTTAAGACATGTTTAAATCTCATAGTTTGTTCACTCAACAAGAGGAGGGCTGGCAGGTTCGACGAATTCATCCAAGTCGATTCCATCTGTGATCCGAGTGGCAGCAGCGATGAAAGTCTCCATAAAGGACTGGAAGTTGTGCCTTTTAGTGTTGGCGACCTTGATCGCCGCTAGCTTGTCTTCACGAGCTTCCTTGCAGTGGACCCTTACCAAGGACAACGCCACGTCGGCACCACACCGGGCAGAGGACTTCTTCCACTCTACCACTCGACCAGGAATCTCGTTGAGCTGAGTCATCAGAGATTCGAGGTCATTTTGAAGCATCGCCCTTGGCCAGAGTGATGAGTCGATCCGTGAAACTGCCACCTTCAGACGAGCGAGGTAACTTGTGACGCTGGCGACACGGTATTCCAGTCGAAGCACATTCATGGCAGCCTCGTCGCCAACCGGAGAAATGATAGGGTCTAAACCCGTCTCGATCTGTCCAGTTTCCTCATCAAAGTTTTGGCAGAATTCTGTAGTCAAAGAGTTAGTGAGTCGACTGGACAGGATTAACTTGCAAGCAGTAAAGCAGTCGGATTAAAAGGAGTACCTTCCGGCATAAGATAGAGCTTCTTGGCAAGAGTTCTCAGATAGGCTTCTGTGTCATTTTTCTTACGGACCGCGAACTCCAGCTTCTCATTCAGAGCAATCTTATCCTTCTTCAGACGAGTTACCTCTCATTTGGACTCATTGAGAGAGGACTTCAGCTTGTTTACCTCTCCTTCCAACACTCCGACCGAAGCCAGCTTCTGGTCTGCAAGGGCAGTCTTATCTTGAGCTTCCTTCTGCGCAGCTGCAAGGTCCAAGTCCTTCTTCTCTAGAGCCAACCTCATTTTCTCTGCAAAAGAAGCAATCGGATCAAACAAGAGATCGAAGAAATATCTTAAAAGACGATCGACGTGAACAGTCGACAGGCAGTTACCTTCCATACCAGCAACTTCATCTTGAGCTTTCTTCAACTTTTGTTGGGCCAGCTCCAAGTCGAGGTTCAGTTGCCTCTGCTTCTCCTCAAATTCGGCAAACTTACAAATGAGAGTACAAGATTTCTGCAAAATGTAGAAGACGTGTCAATCGACAAGATCAAAGATCATTTACTTCCGAGTGAATAAAACTTAAAAGTTTACTTACAGCTGCAGTCGACTGCGGTCTCGGGGACTACACCCAGCGGGTGCACTTGGCGTGCCCCCACTGATTCAGACCCCGCTCGACCGGTCCACCCAGGTCGAGTAAAAAAATATTCAGACCCCGGCCGACTGCCAGCAGTCGACCGCGGTCTCGGGGACTACACCAAGTGGGTGCACTTGACATGCCCCCACTGGTTCAGATCCCACTAGACCAGTCCGCCCGGGTCGAGTGGAAGAAAAGAAAGTAAAACGTACTCAGATCCCAATGGACTGCCTGCACTCGACTGCGGTCTCGGGGACTACACCCGGTGGGTGCACTTAGCGTGCCCCCACCGGTTCAGATCCCACTCGACCAGGCCGAGTGGAAGAGCGCAAGTGCTAGAGACAACAAAACACCCAGTGGGTGTACAGATTCGACGCAAACAATAAGAGATCATATGAAAGAAAATATTTCAGGTAGCATATACTAATAGAACAAGGTCAGTCGAAAGTCTACTTACCTGGACATTGGCCCGAAGAGCCGCGCTGGCATCGTAAGCAACCTGGCTGTTCTTGTGCACCGTCTTCATCCGCTCCATCATCACGTTAGCCCGACGGATGGCCTCCGCAGCCGCGTCCGACTGGTTTTCTGGAACATGGTAGTTGGTGAAGAAGGGGGCAGACGACCCAGGTGTGGCAGCTTGGAGCTCCGAAGCATGAGGTTGGACGATTGAAGGAAACACTGTACAATCGACGGTGCAGGGCGCTCACTCGACAATGGGACAGTGAAAGTTACAGATGCCCCACCTGCGTCTTCAGATTGCCAGACGGTTGGTGTTGTCATTGGTCCCTGCTGAGACGTCTTGCCAGCTGCTACTTTTTTGTTCTTCCTGGGCCTAGGGGCCACATCTTCATCATCATCCGGAAGATCGATGATGTTGGGTGGGGCTGCAGATAAATCAGTCGACCCCAAGTGAATCACCAGAATTTAATCGACCAAATAATCAAGAACAAGACCATGAGAGTTTTACCTGGGTTGTAGGTAACCGCGTCTTCCATTTCCTCGTCTCGGTATTGGTAGGAATAAGTTCCAGATGTAGCAGCACTGCAAATGTCATCATTCAGTCCGTTATGTTCTGTTGCTCGAGTCGACCAAAAGATCGGGTCAGATGATTACCCGAAGATGGTGGGGATGGTCACTTTGATTCTGGGCAAAGCCTTCGGTGGTTTGGAGGAGGTGGCCTTTAATGCTTTCAGCGCAGGAGGCGGTGTAGTCTTGAGCTGTTTTGATACCTTCTCAGTCGGCCCGGGGAAGACCTCCGAGGGCGCTTCGAAGATTACCCAGTCGGTGCGGCCGCCAGGTCAGGGGTGCTCGCCGGGTCGTGAGCGTGCTTGGGCCTCCTCTCTCTGCGAGGAGGCGAGTCGACCTCTTCTTCATCACTCGAGTGTTCCCTTTCCTCGTCCTCCTCTGCATCCGAGTGCCACTCGCCACTCTCGCCCCGCTTGCCCCTTCCTTGACATTTTGCTCCTGCACTCCATTGGGCATCGAGTACATATCAATAAGAGCCTGAAAAGACAATGAACAAAAGAAATACAGGCGACAAGATGTTACACAGTGAATCAAGAAGATGCTTGACAATGCAGAATCATACCTGTTCTGGCTGGCGCAAATGGTCGAATGGAATCACCCTCCTAGACCCCCGGGAATTATCTTTGTTGCCGGTGATTCCTCTCAGCCACTTCTCCACACTACAAAAAAAATACACTTCCGTGATGATACATGTTTGTCACAGTAGGTCGTTTTTTTGTCATGCATGTACATCCATGACAAATTTATGATAGAATCAAGATAGTCATACCTGTGCTGTCGTAGAAGTGTTCCATGACATTACCAAAATTATCATCACGGAAGTGTCCACTTCCATGACAATAAATCACGCGTCACAGAAGTGCTTTCGTCAAGGGTGACCGACACGTGGCATCCACCGTAACGGAACGCCGTCAAGCTATCGGGTCGGGTTTTGGATCCGATAACCCGTTAACAGCCCTGACCAATGGGGATTTTCCACGTGTAAAATCATCATTGGCTGGAGGAGACATGTGTCAACTCATCCAATGGGCGAGACACGCCTATGATATGTTGACACATGGACCGGCCCATCAAGTTTAAATGGGCTGGCCCAACTGAAGGCCCACAAGATTTTGCGGGCCATAATGGGCCGGCCCAGGTAAAGGCCCACAAGATTTTTTTTGTGCCATAATGGGCCGGCCCAGGTAAAGCCCACAAGATTCTTGCGGGTCATAATGGGCTGGCACAGCTAAAGGCCCACGAGATTTCGCCGACATTAACGGGCCGACCCAGCTATAGGCCCACAAGATTTTGTGGACCCTAGTAGGCCGGCCCATTAACTGTCTGCCATGTTTTGGGCCAAATGCCGGCCCATATTTGATCCGGTCCATTAATGGTCTGCCACGCTCCGGGCCTAATAGTGGCACATATGAGATCTGACCCGTTAAAAGCCTACCACGTTCTGGGCCAAATTACGGCCCAAATCAGGTCCGGCCCTTTAAGAGGCTTTGGGCTCAATTATGGCCCATATCAGATTCAGCCCATCAACTGGACACTATGCTTTTGGGCGAACTTGCTAAAGGCCCACTTAGTAATTCGGCTTGATATTAGTTTTGGCCTGTTAAGGGCCTGTTTAACATTTCGGCCCTATATTAATTTAGGCCTGTTAAAAGCCCGTCATATAGTTGGGCCTAACTACGACTCGGTTTGCATCCGGCCTGCTCGCAGCCGATATCTGATTGAGCCAAACAAGGACCGAGACAATTTTTTGGCCTGTTAAAAGCCCGTGATTTGATTCACACAATCATGGGCCGGGGTTCATTTCGGGCTGCTGCCGGCCCATGAGCTGATCGACACGTTTCAGGCCCAACCTACATCGTGATTGCATGATGGCCCGATTATGTACTGTAATTTTATGGTTTGGCCGGTTTACTACGAAGACAGGATATATATACAGTAAAATAACTGCAACATCGTGAATAAGAAAAAACCTATACTATACAATAAAGAAATTACAGCATATTACATCCACTTGGCATCAAAGTTCACCACTATGATAATAAAGCATAAGCAGACAGCAAATTACATACACTGGGCATCAAAGATCGCCACCAGTGCAAATAAACACGCCGACAAAATAATATACGAAACCGACAGCACTTAAATAGAGTTCAAGAAAGGTTAGCCCTGCTGGGGAGCTGCAGCGCAAGCAGCTGAGCAAGATGATGAGACTGCGCTTGTTCAACACTTATATCTTCCTCACTCTGAAAGATAAACAAGCAAACTGATGACAGGTTTTGCACATAAAAGTATCAGTGCTGACAATTCATCACATTTCTTACTAACGAATAAAGTGACACAGTTTAAATTTGCATTAACACAATATGATATTGTTCAGGTCAAGACATGGCAGGAAATGACATTGTGAAGGAGTTGGTAGCTTCACGACACCACTAGATTACAGATCAAGAACTCATAAGTATCAATGGTTAGTGTGCTGTCAATTTATACCATTTCAGATTGGCAAATATAGAGATGGTTTAAATAATAGTAGAATGATATGACATTGTTCATAGTTAAGACATTGCAGAATATGACATTGTGCTGTAGTGGGTAGGTTCACCACACCACTGGATTACAGATGAAGAACAGAAGCATACATGCAGTGCAAAAGAAGATCACTTGCTCTGTATAGTTTAATTTACATGGTATGAAGAAGGAACTTGGTTGTACAACTGAAAACTTAAATTGAGAAAGGATGAACTTTTGTTTATGAACTACATATAATAAACTTTAAACAAGCAATTTGATGCAAACACCAAAAATAAATAGCTGTTGCAGTCATGCCTAACCAAATATATACAACAAAGTTTAAAGGCTTGAGATGGACAAACTTACATTATTGGTGAAGACAGGCTCTATAAAGGCCTTGTCCATGCTGATGGGGGGGCAATTCAAGAAGTTTACCACAGAATCTTCTTCAAAAGCATTTCCTTTATTCTACATTTTGTTAAGAGTAAATATAGATGTGATAATATACGAAAAAATGGAGAATATTTGAGATAAGATGAAGAGTGATGCTACATAACCAAGTAGCTATAAATGTAAGTGCAGCGATACAGGCAAAAGGTACAGCCAAGAGCAATGCACAGCTAAACTTCTTCAGTACCAACCTTATGGTAAGAGTAAATATAGATCTGATGTGTAGAAAATGGAGGGCAAAGGAAAATAAGCTGCAGAGTGATGGTACATGAACACCTACCTGTCATTATAAGTACACTGATAAAGGACAACATGTACTTACAAGAACAATGCAGAGCTAAAAAAACATTGGCATTGGATATATTCTACACTAATGTAACCATTCATACAGATCAGATAATTTAGAGCGAACAATTGATAAAAACATTGGCATTGGATATATTCTACACTAATGTAAGCATCTGAGTGGAAAAACATGGTACGATGACAGATGTAATATGTATTGATAATGGATGGGCATGGCATCTCGACATATATGATGAGTAAACTAAGCAGATGGCGGTGCAACAAAGTAGAAGAAATGCAAGACAACATATGCAAGATACACGCAATCAATAAAACCTTGCCAAATTAGAACATGCACCTTGATGGGTGAACAGGACAGGCCATCTGCCTTTGACTCCTCGAGGTTAGAATAGTCATTAGGATGATATTCTGAACAAGAATCAACAGGTGGGGAGCGTATGAGTTTCATTGCTTCCAGAATGGCACTTAATGCCTTGGTGCCAATTTTGTAAGTCATTGCAGTGTTCCACAATATTATTCTGATGCGCGGATTCTGATATTCACTGTAATTGCATATGATATCTGAGAACCATGAAAACATAAATAGTTGTGAGATTATCTTTGTAATGCAGATGGTATTCTAATATAGGGGCACCCCTGTAAACACTTGTGTGCTATCACTGGATTCTGATGAGAGAGCTCATGTGTGCTGTAATATGGTGCATGCATTTATACAATCTGACATAAGTACACAAAAAAATAGGCTCCAGAAGTAAGGATAGCTGGCGGATGATAGGTTCATAATATACTGTATAGAGAGTCTATTGCCAAACCATGATAACAAGAGCACACAGTACCTAGGCAGATCATAGTGTACATAACAGGGGTACACCATAACCAGGATATATAAATCAGGAAAGTGGAACTGGCTGGAAATTACGGTGTTGTATTGCCGCTAGTAATTGAAAGCCTATCGATCACGTACAAGCCAGCTCTATTAGCTATTAGACTGCAGATGTCCTTGCTCCCCTTCCTGACAAGGAACATAATGTGCTTCCCATATAGAACACCGCACGGGCCGCCGGCCAAACCACCGGCCCCACCGCCTGTGTTCCTCCGCCACCCCCGCCCCCACCCGCGTCGAGTTTTCTTCGTTCGAGGAGGCCCCACCACCGCCCCCCAAAACCATCGTCCCCACCCGAGCCCCTTCGATCGCACCGGCGAACTCCGGCGAGCTCTGAAAAATCGACTAACCCAATTTTGAAATTTAGTCTACTGTGATTTAACTAGCGTGGAACATAAAAGGGGAAAGCCATGGGCATTGCGAGTATGGTGTTGAGCGTGCCATGGCGGATCAGAAGGTGCAAACCGGACAAAGGCAACTTTGCAACCAAGACAAGAAATCAGAGTAAAGTAGTTGCGATCTATTTTCTTGCTGCGATAAATAGGTTGAGCAGATACGAAACAGTACCACCTCTGGTGCGGCGCCGTGTACGCATCTGCTGAGAATTTGACGGTGCTGCGGTAGCGATGGCTGTCGGCGGCGTGGAAGCAGATCTAGGAGGGTAGACGGTGGCGACGGGGCGCGGTGGACGAGACGGTCGTAGGAGCGGCGCCGACAAGGTGGACGACGGCGGGGATGAAGCGAGAGGACGGGATGCAAGGATCCCGGTCCGAAGCCGTGGATGAGAGAGGTCGATCTCTCATAATGGACGGCGACGTCGGGGTATCAGCTCCGGCATGGTGGAGGAGGACGGCGGTTGGATGGGGTGGCGGACGGCGGACGGAGGAGGGTGGGGTGGAGAGGGTGTTTTGGCGCCCACGG
The DNA here is from genome assembly GCF_003073215.2 of Triticum urartu. Classification (NCBI taxonomy): domain Eukaryota; kingdom Viridiplantae; phylum Streptophyta; class Magnoliopsida; order Poales; family Poaceae; genus Triticum; species Triticum urartu. The sequence continues at coordinate 486,069,145 of NC_053025.1, forward strand.
AGTACGAATGGGGAAAAGGGAGGTAGAGAGGAAGGGGGAACCATGTATTCAGGGCGCGCTTGTCTCAAATGCGAGGAAATTTACAAACTTAGCCCCCGTTTCAAATTTCTACTACATCACAGCAACACTAGTCGGTTGGGGATAGGACGGTAATCTCGCATACACCGAATATTTGCCGACGAGAGTTTGTTTTTGGCGCCCACCGTGTATGAATATGAATCGGGGAGGGAGTCGATTTCGGCCGAGGACACACTGTGTTTTGGCGCCCACCGTGTATGAATCCGGGTGAGAGGCGGTTACGTCACGTTTGGGTGAAATTACAAACCTACCCCTATCGAAACCTATAGAAATCCAGCATATAGGCTTTGCGTGGCAGGGATAGGCAGTAGTGATTTCCATCTCGCAGATTTTGGTTTCGGGCGGTTACTGCGACTTTCCCCGCTTCGTTCAAATTTTGCAGAGTGCACGTTTACCGTGCCAACTCAATTCGAATCCCGTTTGTATTCTATTTTTTTCGGGCGGGATCCATTTTCAATTGGAATTACATTCTATATACATCATTTTTTATATATACTTTCAAAAGCACAACACCATTTATACATAAATATGGTTTACAAATGGCATGATCTCAGATTCATAAGGTTGTATCCATCAATTTGGATTTTCAAATATTTGAAACCACTTTATGTTGAAATCCAATGTATGCATTCCTCGCTAACTGTCTCCAATTAATGTGTGTTTCATGCGGGTTTTTTTACTTCTCAAACATGTATAATGTGTTTCACACATGCAACATATAGTGTAATCCCGTTTAGACATTAATTGCATATAAACCATGCATTGTTTGTAATTGAAGAATCTATGGATCACCAATATTGATAAACTATATAACATTACACGTGTGCCCAAATTCAAATGAATATGCATGTTTGATACACCAATTTGCGTTATGATATTATCGATGTCGTGATCTCCAGTTTAAATATTTGAATCCCCTTTAATCCAGATATTCGTCTCATATAGCTATCACTCATGCTTATATAGGACTATCTCTCTGGACCTATACGCGTTCATCGTCTCTCAGGTATCTCTCGTGCTACCTGTATGTCGACAATGATCTTTTATCTTCGTAACACACTGACGGTACTCTCTCCCTCGACCTTCATCACTCTATCTCTCTCTAAGTATATCTCGCTCCCTGCTATGTGTCTCTAACTATGATTCTCCATGTGGAATCTCTTTCTCTCACACAAACACAAAACTTTGTCTCCCGGGGTCTCATTTCTCTCTACTATTCCCATGTGTGCCACTCGCACACCCCTCATACAGAGATGTCTTTCGCTCCTTAGATATGAGAACCTACGACTCTTCCTCTTCAATATCTCTTTCTCACACACAAACACAAACTCTGTCTCCCAGGGTCTCATATTTCTCCATTGTTCTCTTGTATGTCGCTCACACACACTCTCCCTAGAGATATCTTGCGTTCCCTCATATGTCTCTCTAGCTATCACTCTCGTTGTGAAATATCTTTCTCTCTCGCAGACACAAAACTCCGTCTCTCTGGATCTCATTTCTCTCTGATATCTGTTTGTATGTGACTCACACGCACCCTCTCTCTATCTCTCTCACACCCACACACATAACCCAGCCTTCTGATCCACTCGACTCCTATCTCTAACGCACACTAGCTAGCATCTTTATCTTTCTATTTATCTGTTTCTCCATCAACCTTCTTTCTCGCCCTCACTCTTGATTCCTATCACGCACACTACATATGTTTCTCTCTACATGCAGTCAAGTGCCCTCTCACACACATATATAACTTCACCCTTTGAACCACCCGACGGTCATCTCCAACACCCAAACTAGCGGATGTCCCTCTAGCTAGCATCTCCATCTCTGTATCTATCTGTAGTTTCTCTGTCAACATTTCTTTCTCGCACGGAGTCTTGCTTCCTATCACCCACACTATATATGTCTCTCCATACATATGCATTTATAGGTTGGTCTCTTTTGCACAACCGTTGCGCCTCACTCCCTCTGCTCGCCATAGATGCATGCTCCAGCCCACGCCACTATCTCTTAAAGACAAAAACACATGCTCAATTGTCGGGACTTCTTCCATGCATTCTCACATGCATGCATATTGTCATATCGATCCGTCTCTCCCATGTCGTTGATCTTATGACTTATATCTTCTTTCTTTTATCTCGATCATGTGCGCGCGCACACACACACATCCCACGTATATGTGTATACCTCTCACACATGCACGTTCAAGGTCTCCATACGTAGTTAATTACCCTCAATCAACGCCACATCGAATCGTTCTCCTCTTTTGTGCACATAACTTCCGCCTGGATGGGTAAAACACACACTCACACTTAACAATCTCCTTCTAGCTACCCCCCGCCTCTCACTCTTCCCCTATATCCCCGAAACCAATAAGACCATCCCTTAGTTTAATTCCCGCCTACATGCACCATCGATATATAGTAGTCTTCCTCGGTGTCTCTCGAACAAACACGTTCTCTCGAAGTCGACTCCTCTCACGCGCACACACCTTCTCTTCCCTCTCTACGGGCATTTTCTCTCTCGCACCCCATCGTTGGTGGCCTCTGCCATACACATCACCTCTCTATGATGAAAGCCATGCACACTTAAATTACATCCGCCACAGAGGGACACACACACACACACGCACGCACCCCACACACACTAAGACTCCATCTCTCTCACACACACACACGCAAGCACGCACCCCCCCCCACACAACTAAGACTCCATCTCTCTCTCTCTCACACACACACAACTAAGACTCCATCTCTCTCTCTCTCACACACACACACCCCACACACACACTAAGACTCCATCTCACACACACATGCTCTAGGTGGAGCATTTGTTCCTACCACCCTTCATCCAACCTTACCCGTATGATGAACAATCAGCTTTATTTACTTGCATAACATGGACAAATTCCACTTTACTTTAGTAGTCAGCAAACTTATCATCTGTACCCTTACAAAAAAAACAAGTTGGTGGTGATGGTGTGCCTGCCATCTTGTAATACAGACCGTATGATCTATATCTGAGGATAGAAAGCAAACTATGTTAATTTTACAAAAGATACCCGCACCTCTCTCCACATCATTATCTCCCGCAACCTCATTGCTCAGCAATTAAAAAAGGAATAAGTCTCTGGAACAATCTAGCATGCATGGTGGCCACTACCGCCTGCCGGCACCGTCCATCCCCATGTCTCCGCCCATTCCGACTACCAGTCACCACCATGCTCCACTCCTCCTCACCTTATCTCTCATCTTTCATTTTTTCGATGACATTCTCGAGATACCAGTTTTCTGATAAAATTCTCGAGATATCATTAGTTTTTACACATGGGATTACTCCTGCATGGGTCAATCACAACAGGTGTTCTGTAAAAAAATGCATATTGATGTTCCGTTCAATGCACGAGAATCTTGCTTGTAATTATATAACGCAAATCACGAGCAGGAAGTGACATTTTTTTGACACAACCACGTTAACATGGCCACGTAAATCACTAGCTAAAGTAAATACCATTATACTTATATCCCAATGCAAAAGGTTGAGTACATGTACGAAGAGTAGAGTCGCACACATGCACTCTGTCTCTCAGAATCTCTCTCACACACATACCAGTTACGTGACGCCCACTTAAGCAGACACGTATGTTACAATTTGTGCACTCGCGGGTACACGTGATGCTACGCATTTATTTAAGTCGGAAGGCGAACCCAAACATTAGCTGCATTCATTCCCCTCCCGTCGCCTCTTCTATGGTCGCCGTCGCCCGGTAGCCATGGGTCGGCCGAAGGTAACAACATACGCCATACTCCCGCCGGAGCGGCGCTTTAATATGGAAATTTCGGTGGCCATGCATGCATCTTTTTGTGCTAGCACTCCTGTATAAGGGTTGACCGCTCGCTTCCCGCGGACGTGCGCGGGCAGTGGAAGAGGAAGGAGAAGGGAAGCGGGCTGTGGAGTAACGTTTTTACCACAATTTCCTAGGAAACCGAGTGCAATAATTGAGTCGTTTTGCAAACTACCAGTACTACACCTGAAATGGTTCAAAACCTATACTCCCTTGCCAGCGCGCGCTTCCCACGTGAAACGGTCAGCGTCTCCCTGGAGCGTCAGTGCCACATTGATGCCCGGCCAGAGCGGAGGCGACCTCTCACTGGCGCCGGCTTTGAAGTGGCGCGACGTCCGAGAGAGCGCCGCTTCCCGGTGCACGCGACTACTCCGCGTCGAGACTGGCCATAGGCCCTGTTTGGATCCATGGGTTAGAGTTAGTTTGAGCTAGTTGGGGCTCAAATAGACCTAAACTATCCAAGCATGAGGGTTGAAATTGGAGCAAGTTGCACCAAAAAAAACTATCCCACCCATGAAGGTTTAAACTGGAGATAGTTCTCACTGGGACCACTGAAAAATCACTTTTGTCTCTCCATGAAGTGCATTTATTGTCAATCTAACCCTGTCACCCAAACACCTCTTTGGCTATAGTTAGTTCAGGGTTAGTCATGAGTTAGTCTAACCTCTAGCTAAGTTAGAGTATCAAACAGGAGCAGTATAGGACATGCAAGTTGCTCAAAGCATACGGGCAAATTCGTACGAGAAATGATTTTTTTTCTTTTTGAAAACGGAACGTGAAAGGAATTTTTTTTAGAATGCTCTTGGCATGTCGCTAACATGTGATAGTTAACCAACCTCAATAGACGGCAGAAACGCCAGCCCGCCGCACTTTGATAGAGATGAGGAGGGAGAAGCGATACAGGCTGCTGGATTACTAGAGATAGGTGTCGCACGGAAGCCGAGAAATATGGTGATAGCGTGGGTTAGCCATGTACTAGTATGATGTAACTACACTTGGCTGCCGTGTTTCGTACTCTTCCAGTCCACTGTGGAGATGATTGGTTAATTTTATATCGCTGAATAATATTAATTATTATGAGTGCAGACGCTCCACCACGAGGTTCCTTGCTCCTTCTCGGTCGTCCAGAATCTATGTTCTTCCACTCTATTTTTTACGTGAGCTTTGTTCATCCTATTGCCAACACGCGAGACATCTAGCATCAAGGTGCATGTGTTATGCAAGGATTGTTCCATCTATATGAAGAACACGTGGGACTGGAACTACGAGACGAACATGTACCCAGGAGTGGACGTACGAACCTGAGTAATGTAGCGCAGTAAGTGAAGTAGAAAGGCACAAATCGTATGAACATGCGTGGCATATAGGGTGTGTTTGGTCGCGTTCTCGTCTCAGCATAGTTGTTCCCTCTTCAGGCATGCTCAACTCAACACCCCTCTTCATGCATGCTCTCTTCATGCATGCTTCTAGTGTATTTGTGCTTAACTAGTGTGGACTCATGCACCCTCCATACACTCTACCAAACACCCAAAAGTAGGTCGAGAAGGGAACTCTTGGGCAGCATTTGTCTCTTACTACATACTACCACTAAATGTTGTACGTGCAATGCACGGTGATGTTATGGAGTACGTGCCTAAGTACTCTACTACTACTATATTAGTTGGAGGCACATATTACCTTTTATATTTGTTTACGTGTATGCCCCGAGACCTTCCAACTAGACGTGTCTTTGTCTCCATTTTTTTGCGGAAAATGTGTCTTTGTCTCCAGGTCGCACTTTGTATCGTTCAAACCACTAAGTACTACTATGTGTGGTCTCCGACCCAGAAGTGGAACAAGTGGAGACGCTCTACCACGCTGTTTTTTTACGCTGGGCTCTACCACGTTGTTCATGTCCCACTCCTTTCGCTGACGTGTGCGACATCCAGCACGTGCCGTGTTTGGCACCCTTTGTCGTAAGAGTTGAAACGCTAGCATTCATCAGAAATAAAAATTAATTATAAATCGGCAGTGATACTATTTTTTGCGAACCAATCAGCAGTGATACTATACCTCGATATCGGAAAGAATACTACTCCGTTCGCCAACATGTGGGACGTCGACCATCCTGGTCCACTTGCCATGCACGTAGAACTCCAAGGGAGTCACCCAGGTCGTCGCGCCGCAGTAACAATGACTAATGAGCCATCAAATCACAGGCCCACTTCCCACTTTGAAGTTGCTTGGACGAAGGAACCATCATGACTTCATTGAATTCCGCTTCTTGAAGAAAACTATGTACCACCAGTACTACTAGCTACAGTAGTTACTACAACAGAGGCCTCCTTTCGTTCATAGGATAGGAATATGAAAATCATAGGAAGTGAGATGACATGCATCTCAATTCCTATAGAGAAAGAGATGCCATTTGATGCTTAGGATAGGAATTTTTTTCATTTAGTCTAGGCTAATGTACTGGTAATTTGCTCTAAAAACTACAGTAGTAACTAGTAGTATAGGTACATGCTCGTACTCAGACACACACACACACACACTAACTACTAGTACTACTACTTCTCACATGCTGGCAAGACGCCATCGTTCTCCTTCCCGCCTTTGTCGGCGACACCCCACCGTGCTTGGATCTCCGCCGACCTCTCCACAGCAGCGCGTGCGTCCTTTTCTTTCTTGCGGCGGCAGGCCTCTCTTTTCTTGAGTGCTTTCTGACTTTTCCGCTCCCTCTGTGCGGCTTTGGCCACCTCTTGCTCTACCGCCCATTCGGCCTTGGTATCTTCAAATTCCTCCCACATAGTTGTGAGGTCGCGAGTGGCGATGAAATCGGCACGGCGGGATGCCATCGCTTCCCTGCCATTTTGTGTGCGGTCGTGGGCGGCGAGGAACTCGGCGCGGAGGGATGCCGTCGCTGCCTTACCGGTTAGTGTGCGGCGCGGTGGCATGAACGACGCTTGGTGAGAGCTCTGGGGTGGAGTGGTCGGACAACCGTATAGTGCATTGGTTTGTCAAGAGCTCAAGGACAGAAGACGAAGCAAATTTGGATTCCCCTTCAATCCTGGTCATTTATTACCGAGTAAAATGCATTGGTAGTCATCGAACTTGTCTTGGTAGCTCACTTTGATCATTTTATACGAGATATGGTGATTATACGGTCACTGGCTCAGCGTATAGCTCCGTATTTGTCCGGTTGACCAGTCAAACAGTCCGCATGCGCCTCATCAGCTCGTGTTCTTTATCTATCTATGCGGGCCTACCTGTCAATGGAGAAAGAAATACTGTAAAAACCAAAATTATGCTAGAGTCCGGACCGCTTCCGGAGCCCGCTCTCACTGCCCTGGCCCCTCAAGACGCCAGCTGCCCGCCGCATGCATGCATAGCAAGTAGTACTCCTTATGTGGAGGAGAGAGAGGCATTGACAAAGTCAAGGAGTGGGCTCTGCAAGAGCCCATCTCTACACGTGCTCCTAGGTATAAAAAATAATTCTAAAAAAGGCATAAAAACAATTGTGTCTTAAAAAAGAAAGGTAAAAAACATTTGAGAGGAAATAGATACAGAGAAAGTGAGAAAAAGCTGTAACCTGGACATTACATGAGGAAGGAAGGAGTGGTGCACATGCCAAGTTCACTGGGCTTCCGTGTTTCACACTCCTCCGTCATAACAGTGGAGACAATAGCTTTCATCAAAAATAAACAATGAATACTCGTTGCTCGTCCTCTATATCGAAAATAATACTTTCATTCGCCGACATGTGGGACGTCGACCATCCTGGTCCACCTGCCATGCACAAAATTATCCTGGTCTACCCCGGTCGTATCGCAGGCCCAATCCTTCCCACTGTAAGTTGTTCGGACGAAGGAACCATCATGACTTCGTTGAATTCCGCTTCTTCAAGAAAACTTACTATACCCGCAATACTGCTACCACACGCGAAGACTGGACGGCACTGTACCACGTCATATCACTGAAACCCACTAGGCCAAACTAGCCCGCCTAGGTCATCTATTTTGGAACGGAGGGAGTACGTCTCTGCACTGCTATGATTTTGTGTTGCACATCATATCACTGAAACCCACTAGGAAAAACTAGCCCGCCTAGGTCATCGATCGCTAAGCCTACAATTTTAGGAGCTAGGGCTATTGGTCGATCGACGAGGGATAAGTATAAGCGTACCCCAAGCTCATCAGCCCCAACGTTTCTCTTTGGTGAGTGTTTTGCAAGTACTATAGCTCGCACAGTAGCTAGCCTACTAACACCAAGAATCATCAAACAAGCCCTGCTGATATGATAAACAGTTCAAACTTACATCTAATCATGCCATATATTACATCAAAAGCTGGTGAGGATACATCTGTTTCCATAACTCGGAGAGGGTTCGCATGACTCACTATCAAACAAAAGTAGCAAGATCCGCCCACACAAGATAGTGCACTAGCCCTAAGATGGTTTGATAACACACATCGTTCTGGTAATTAAACACAGGGAAATGCAAACTACCCTGAAGGATTAGCGCGACCAACTATTTCTTGTCATCGATCTCTCGGGCAATGACCACAACACGGACATCGGCATGGGAATCGATTTCTGGGGCGATGTCCGCGGGACTGACCGCGACATCGGAATCGATCTCTAGGGCGATGTCCACAGGATGGACAGCGACATCGGAATCGATCTCCGGGGCGATGCCAACAGGACAGGCCACGACATCGGAATCATCAAGGACGTCCACCGGCACCTGCACAACCCTAACATATTAGCAAGCACATTGCAAATAATCAAAAACTACAACTATGGTAATAAGCCATTATTTTTTACCTTGTGCAGCTCACCGGGGGATCTCATCCCTCCGGGGGCCATCTCCTCGTCCTCGATGGGGGCCATCACCTTGCCAGGGGAACACTGCTTCTCAACGGCGACTATCTCCTCAAACTCGGTCTTGAGCCTCACATAGGTGGCAATCAGAGTTCCTGGGGTAGGCACGGTGGGGCCATTGCTGTTCTTCCAACTTTCTTTGAGGATTTCGTCCGCCAACGTCCTCAACTCTTGGGCCAGTGCTTGTTTCTTGGAGTTCTTCGTCTCCATGGGTTGGCCCGCCAACATGGTCAACTCGTTGGTCAGTGCTCGCTTCCTGGAGATCGCTGTCTCCAGTGGGTTGTCTGCCGGCAACTCTTTGCCTTGTGCTCCAGGATCCATCAATGAACTGACAAACAAAAAGCAATCGAAAGGAAACCACAATCGCACTGAAAACGGGAAAAGAATAGGATGTGAGAGTCGGTCGGTGCTTCGCAAAAAGAAGATTCTTGGAATGGAAATATAGCAGCATAACTGATTCGCCCACCTTTCCTTCGTTGGTACAGAAGAAAAATGGCAGAAGTGAGTAGCCTGGAGTGAGGTTTTCTTCAAGAAAGGGAAGAAAGGGCTTGAACGAGTGTTCCAGTGAAATGATGGTTGCTTCGTCCAGTCCAACTTGGAGGCCACCTTACCACTGCTGGTAAAGGTGTGCGTTTTGTGATATGATGGGTCATGATGGCCACACCGGGGTGACAGGTGAGTCTTGACTGTAGCACCTCACTGTGATTTGGTGGATGGCACGCGGGCCCGGATGCTTTGAAATGTCCCGCGTGTAGATAGAGCGGCAAGTCATATACCCCCTCCTTTCCGGTTTATAGGGCTCAATTCAAAAAATTTACCAACCAAGGTAGATGGTGAGTGGTGGAATCCTTTTTGTAATTTGCAAAAACCACCCAATTAATGCTGTTGTTTTCTTCAAAAATGTATGTTTACCAATGTATTAATTGCAATCCATGCATAAAGTACATGCATTGGTCAATTTTCTCTTAATACCTGCATGCAATTATTTAATGCACCTTGGAATCTGAACTTGTGATGGGGAACAACCAAATTGAGCCTTATAAAATGAAAAAACTAAGATTTTGAGATAAGCCCTATAAACCGGAAAGGAGGGAGTAGGAGTGCTCAATATTGTGCACCGCAACCAAGGTGGAGAGGAAAACGAGAGAACTACGTAATTAATGCATGAGTTTAATTAGGGTAGTTTTGTAAAGTACGAGATACATTTCTCCAATCACAAAATGCCTTGGTTCATGAGATTTGAGATTTGGGCCCTATAAACCGGAAGGGAGGGAGTACTGCACACGGTGTAGTCTAGTCACTTGTTGAAATCTCTAGAAAGGCAAATACTCCTTTCCGGTTTACAGGGCTATACTACTCCCTCTGTCTAGGTGTGTAAGTCATCTTATGAAAACCAAATACGTAGTCCCAAAACACATAGGCGCGGTGCATTAACTTCTACCTTGTTTCTTATTTCTTGACATATCAACCAATAAGAGATGAGAGGTGTGCATGCTTTTAATGATTTGCAATGGCTAGTTCATTGCATGCAATGCTATTAATTAGCAAATAAACATTGGTGACCCTTGGAGGAAACGGTGCTAAGCGCGTGGACCTATGTAGAATGAGTATCAACCAATGGATAATGGAGTTTAATTGTTAAACAATAGCAATTTTGTCTCATGCAAAAGCCTGGCTAGTACTCCAAGGAACCGCACCACGCGAGCGTTCGCAACTGCCACGTTCGGGTTGCGCTTGGCTCTTCGCCTCTTCGAGAAGACGAACAATGATGTTACTCCTACTTCTACAGTATCGAATCCACTGCTGCATGTCCGTCCACCTCGTGCGGGAGGGATAGCGTGTAGCGAAAGCTTCTACTTACTGCTCCTGCCTTTGCGTCTATGACAGGTGGGCCCAACAGGTGGTTGGCCCTCCTGTCATGCAGCCAAAGGCAGGTGCAGTTAAGGCACCGGAGCTCAGTCCGCGAGGGAGAGGGCATTGTAGTAATCAAATTTCTCGGTCTTGTACGAGTTGATGAAGATAGGGGTTGCTTGCTTGCTAGGGTTGCTTACTAGGGTTGCTCACTACGTATATATAGGTCGGAGCCTCCGCGCTTGCTTGCTAGAGTTGCTCTATTCACACACTCTCATCCTCTGCAGATCTAAACAAGATAGGGGTAGTAACACTGTCTTTCTCCCTTCAAAAAAACACTGGCTTTCTATCCTCACCGCTGGTTACAGATCCGGACGTATCCCCCTCCGCCGGTGAAGGGGAGGAGGGGCAGCGTTTAGGTCGTCGTCGACAGCGAGGGAGGAGACCCACTGCCGACCGCACCGTTATCTCTGGCCGAGCGCCGGCGCGGGAGGTCCTCCGATCCCTTCGTCGTTTCCTGTGGGCGGATCCGGCCTCCCGCCACCCACCTATCCACATCCCGACGACCTTCAGGTATATCTTCGTTCGAAACCGCCTTAGCTCTACTTCCCCAACTCGCTACGTCGTTGCATGTGCATCATTTTCTACCTCTCAGCCCCTCTCGATCGGATGGTCCAACGTCACATTTTTTTCTTCTATTGTTAGAGGTAAAGCTACTTCATGGAGTCGAATCTTGTACTACTTGGTTCAAACAAGAAATAAAGTGGGGGTGGGGGAATTTAGTATGTACAACGGACTTGGTACAAACAGGAAGGAAAGGGGGTGAAAGTAGTACAGACTGGTCATCCAACCGGTCTCTTGGTCGAAAAGGGAAATACAGGGGTAACGCTGTACACAGTGGTATGACCAGGACTAGATTTTCTATCCACACATAGGAGTAGGTGGCTAGAGTGAACAAAAATGGGACCAACCCAGATATGTTTCTTGGATGTTTGTTTCTCGGGGAAACAAACTATGAATCACCACTTTATGCCCCTGTTTACGTACATGGTGCTGGACTGCTAGTGCACCCACTGTCCCATGCCCTTATACCAAATATTTAGGCTCCATTCGGAATAAAAGGGCAGAAAACATAGGTCTTGATGAAAATAGAGGAATAGGAAAGGAATGTAGGTATAAAACTATGGAACAGCGAACCGGAGGAAACTCTCAAGAGAATGTGTTCGGATGGACTACGAAATGTACAGATTTGTTTTTTTAGAGTAGCATGCTTGGCAGTATGAGATGCTATTTGTTTATTCAGCTGCACAGTGACTACTCTTGTCCTCACCTCACGTACCACACATAGGTTGATTTTTTTATTCCGGCAACACAGCACAGCAACCTGTCTAACGCATGGCAGCAAGCGCCTGCCTCTGGCTTCCGCCCAAAAAATGAGCAGCGCATGGATGTTTCTAATCCTATGGAATCAGTACTACCAGACCAGCTTTCCTATGAAACACTATTCACCTTTCTCGTGTTCCGAACGGTTGGAAGGGAAAGAATACCGTAGGAATATGTTCCTACGAAAATCCTGCACCAAACCTGTGAACCGAACGCAGCCTTAGCTGTTCTTAATCTAATATCCCTGGTAAAAATGAAGCCATGCCACTGTTATAAGCCATGACAAGTTTAGCCAAATGTTTTTGCCTGTAATTGTTTGAGACTCTGGCTGTTTCCTCTGTGCCTTTTTGTGCAAACAGGGATATCCAATTCACCGGGTTGCTGTTGTGACCTTTTGGTGCACTGCACAAAACTCTTCTTAAAAGGAGTGACTTTTGTGCTGTTTAACTGGAATGTCATAATGGAACAGTTGGTTCATTTTGGTGGAACTGCACAAAGGGAGATCTGTGTTCCAATCCTCATCATCCATATTGGCGCCATAACCTTCCTTTAGGTAAGAATGATATTTAATGCATGCGTTCATCTCTATTTTCCGACTGCCATGAGAAAATAATGCTGTTTTTTACTAGTACACTTGTACTCCCTCACTGACAAAACCAATTCTGAATTAGAAGGCCAATCATGTACTTGGTTTCACCAACTCATGAGGAGAAAAAGAAACAGAGCATGAAGAGGAAGAAGAAGAAGAAGAAGAAGAAGAATAAATAGTGCCAAGGCGATCTTGCTAAAGCCAGAGGCCTCAAGTCGAGGCCATTCAAGGGCTCCGGCAACGACTACCTTACATGTGAGACGATCCTCCAGGGAGCCCTTCCACTTCTGCTATCTCACTTAATTAATTAGGAGTACTTAAGTACCACTAATTTATTACTGCCTAATTTTCCTGTTGGAGTTAAACAAATCTTTAGTAGGACCCTATGCTGAATCATGTACATGTGTATGTTTGTCTATGGAGGTGAATCATGTGGTGGAGCATGGAGGGAATATTATTAGTGTCATGAAATAATAGTGCTATTGTTTTGCATGTCAATTTATTGCCATTGGTTCAATGAGGCAATGTTTTGCGTATTGTCCATCATGAAGTTGATGCTACTGGTTGAGTAATATGCTAATGTCTTCCTATCCTTTCTCACTAAGCTAATGAAGGTTTCACCTTGTTCCTACTTGTGCAAACATGGATCATCTTGTGCCAATCATACAATAAATGGAACTACAGAAGACAATACAATGAACTATATCCCAGCCAATGCTTTAACTCTGCTGGATGTTCTTGATAATCTTTCGATATAATCTCAGCACTGGTAAACAAGAGTGATTTGAACCATACATTTGAAGTGCACAAAAATATATACTATTGTGTGATTCCAATGAGTGCTTTATCATCTCTTATGGGACTACATGAATAAGCTTTTTTTCTCAGGTTGGTACGGGCCTAAGGCCTTCATCCATATTAGTTTGTTGTCATCTCTATTTGTATCGTGCTACTGTCATGAGAAACTCCTTTATCTATGCACGTTAAAGTTTTGCAACCTATGATAAATGGCAATGCTTTGAGTGTTGAGTTGAGCTAATTGGCACTGATTAAATAAACTAATACCTCTCTTCAAGAAAGACTACTATGTTGCTATCTTTACCCATTAAGATAATGAGGGTGCTTCTATTTGTTAGTGTATGTTTCATAAACTAGTCCCACTATTACAGTAATCTCACTCTCTCAATATATGTGCCAACGGGGATGCTCGATTTTGGTGGAACTGCACAAAAACTTTGGGTGCTTCATTGCCTCGACAGCTACCATCCTTTCCTGTCAGTCGCTAAACTCCGCATGCTTTCTTCCTTTGTTGTCAGTCGCTTGGCTTATCTCGGGTTCTAGTCAAAGGAAATAGTAATTGATATGCTACCTCACACAGGTTGGTACTGGTCTTTATCCTGATTATTGTGCCTGTCATATGTATTGGTAATTTGGTATTGTGCTACTGTTTGCCGATTTCATAAAGGAGTAATTTGGAGCCTGAACTCGCAGGCAAATCATTACATCAGGTGATTTTAGTAGAACTGCACAAAATGATCAGATGTTGACAAGAAGTGCCTATATTCATTCGAGTGTCAACCGGCGTCAACCAATTGTCAATCTCCAAGTGTTAGGAGAGTGAACGCCAAAAATATTGCTTGGTGCATACCCCAGAAAAACGCAGTCCAGTCTTTGGTTCCAACTTGTGCCTTTTGGTTATCGGCACATATGGTAGCGAACTATATGGCATGGAGTCTAAAGATTCCAGACAAGTTGGTTGACGCTTATATTCATCTGGCACTTAATCAGTATGCACGCCAAGGATGCTCCATTTCAGTTGAACTGCACAAAAAATTTGGGTGGTTCATTTTCTCAACCGCCTCCTTTCTCGTCTGCAATGTAGAATTTTGGCGAGATACAGGACCAAGATGAGCCAGTAAACTGGTTGGATGAAAGTAGTGGCCAAGTTGCTCAAACCTCCCTCGGCATGAGGCCACTATTTGAGGATAAACCTACAAGCAAAGTTCAGATTGTCTGTGCTGCCTCTTATGTACTCAAAAGTTTACTCGTACAAGAACTAATTTTAGCAAGAAGTACCTCCGATTGAACACCATTTACCAGTCCGTACCCTAGGTAATTAAAGTTCGTCCATGGATCATATTGGCTATGATCTCCATCATTTGTATGCATAAACATACTGAACATGTGTATATCTGAATCTTTTTGTAAATTATGTATGAATATTGTCGTGTGATCTATCAATCATTTGGATGCATAGATATGCTGAGCTTGTGTATATATGAATCTTTTGAGTTGTTGATTGTGAATGTTGGCTATGGATATGAACGTGTCCTGTGAACTTGAGTTTGATATGAATGTTTACCTTTTCTGTTGTATTTGTGTGTGAACTTGTTAGTATGCCTACTGTGGGGTATAAAACGCAGGTCTCTTATAAAAGTAATGTCGTGTCCAATTTATGTTTTCCCTTCTAACCACATTATATATATTTATATTATTACTATTATCATATATTTTATAGAGACTTATATATACATTATAAAAACATCCCAACTTTTAAAAGTAAATGTTTAACGGAAGTTGGCAAGGAAAATCCTGGTTGTTTTCGACTCACAGACAAGGAAAATCCTAGTTGTTTTTGACTCACACGCAAGGAAAATCCTGGTGATTGCGAAGATTTTAAGGACCAATTTAATAATAACGCGCTCATTTTTATTTTGAGCAATAACTCGCTAATTTCTTAATTATATATATATATAATGTGCCTCTCTGGTTTATTCTTTGATATTAATTGCTCCTTCTAACATAACGTTATACGTATATATAACGAGCCCACCTAATACATGTATTTCAAGGAAGTGCAAATGGGCTGGGATTTCTTAGAAAATATAAATGGGCCAGATTGACGCGAAATTATTTGTTCACCCAGCCCAGCAAATGGACTGTACATTCTAGAAAACATGGGTTAAATATATGCCACATTTTTGCAGGCTGACATGTGGGCCAATAGGTCAAAGCCTACGCAGGGTGTTGTCAACTTGGTCAACAAATGATTGTCTCATCCACACCCATTGGATTTATATCCAACGGCCGGTATGCACCTTCAATCTCTCGTCTTCTTCCTCCAGTGTCGCTGGGACCGCCTAGTCCGGCCTCCGGCGGCTAGCGGCTCTGCTTAGCACGCATCGCTGCGAAGCGCTACCCCACCGCCGGCCAGGCTATCTCTCCACCCCTCGACACCTCCTATTATTCTCCACAGACTACAGCCCCACGCCGCAACAGAACCAGTTATAACCCTTCTCCTCCTCTCAATATGCGACTCCACTGCCGCGTTTTCCCATCTCCGAGTCGTTCCCGTCCGGGGCCTCGCCGTCGTCCACCGCCTCGCTACGTTCGGTGCGGCCTGGTCAACAAACGAGAGTCATCGGAAGAGGACTTTACGTGGAGAGCCTGACGGCTGGGACCCACGAGGTCCATGGTTGCACGCAAGGAAAGTTCCTCCTTATTAAGCTGAAAAAACTGTTTCCTCCACCTGACAACTGGGACCCACCGGCTGTATCTTCGCACGGAAGGAAGTGCCTCCTTGTTTTGCGAAAAAAATTATTCATCCCGTTGACAGCTGGGACCCGTCAGATTTGGTGACTGACTTGTGGGCCTACTAAGTGGACGTGTACAATCAGTAGTATATTTCGTCTGTTTGCTGTTGCTGCTGTTGTTTTCAATGTACAATCAGTAGTATATTTCGTCTGTTGGGTGAATAAATGTGTTGTTAGAATGACAAACACAATGTTTTGGAAGTCGTTGCACGGTTTGATCCTTTAGTGCCCCGTACTGTACGTAGCGCATACTATTTATCGTGCAGAACACATTTTTTTTGAAACTCGGAACACATTTTCCACTTGTTGATAACATGCAGCCCACTGATGAAGGCCCAATAGAGAAGCCCATAATTAACTGGAAGGGATGCTCTCACATGAATCCAGCCCAGGTACATGCTCATGGTCCCCTAAACATAAATAAGTAAATAAATAAATAAAGCTAAATGCTCAGGCACCAGTTCTTTGGGAAAATAGCTAGCCCAGTATTTCTTTTTGAAGAATACCCAAGCTAGGCCTATTTGTTTTCTCTGAATTACTAGGCTGCAAATCTTTAAAGACGAGGAGGGATGCATTCCGGCCTGGCTTAAGAGTATGGTCAATGTCTGTTAAAAGTAATATCAAAAGGGGTTGAAAATTCCAAAAAAGTATAGCAAATGGGATATAAGTTTCTTTTTTTGTTTTTGTTCTTCACTGATATCTTATACATATTTCATTGGATTTAACATGACATATTACTAATTTGTTTTTAAATTTGTTTTACTATGGCTATTAATTTTTGGATTAAGAATATTTCGTTCCCCGGAAAAAATTTGCGAATTTTCAAAATTTCCCACATATTTAGTTAATTTTTTGACCCTGGTACTGACCAGAAAATGGCCAGCAATTCTAAAAATGGAAAACGGGCTGCAATAAATTCCATATGAATTAGAAAATGAGTAAAAATATAAAAATAATAGCAAATGGGCTGTACACGCCACGGATTTCGAGGCTGACTTGTTTGCGAAAGGCTTTGTCAATGAACACACGATTCTAGCAGCAGTTAGTGTTGGATGTCCATCCAACGGCCGACGTGCTTCTTTAATCTCTGATCTTCCTGCTCCAGCCGCCTAAACTAGCGCTGGCGGGACTGCCTGCTCCCTCCTCTTGTGGCCCGCTGTGATGCCGCGCAGGCTTCCCCGGCCGACCCTACTCCCTCCGCTGGCCTGGCCGCACGCAACCAACTGCCTCCTTATTACGCGACAAAAATGATTCCTCCCACTGACATCTAGGGTGCACCGGTTGGGAGGCTAACCTGTGGGCCTACTAAGTTGACGCGTACGCAGGGCTTGTCAACTTAGTCAACAAACGATTCTAGCAGCACTAACCGTTGGATTTGAATCGAACGGTCCTGCTGCTTCTTCAATCGCTGCTCTTCTTGCACCAGCCGCCCAAACCAGCGCCGGGGAGACCGCCTGCTCCTGCCTCCAGTGGCCGGCTGTGCTGCCGATGAGGCCTCATCGCCCCCTAATACTCCCTCCACTAGCCAGGCCCTGCAGTGACGGCAGCCTCACACCGCAGCCGAACCAGTGAACCCTCGTACTCCTCTCCGTGTGGGCATCCACCGCCGCGTCTTCCCCGGCTCCACGTCGTCCCCTTCCTAGGCCTCGCCGTCGTCCACCGCCTTGGTGCTCTCGGCGCGGCGTGGTCAACATGGTCAACGACATTCAATCGGAAGAGTACTATACGTGGACAGGCTGACAGCTAGGTCCATGGCCACAGCCCAGTTTTTTTGTGATTTTCCAAGTAAGTCGCTTTGTCAGGCCTGTTGGGCTGCAAATCTTTCAAGACGAGGAGGAGAGCTTTCATTCGGCTGGCCGAGAAAATGGCCCATCAGTAATGAGAAATGGGTTGTACATTTTTAAAACACATCAAACCGGCAATTAGTTTCAAATATCTTTTTTTTCATTTTGAGATTTGAAATTACATTAATTTTTATGCGTGGAGAATTTGTTGGATTTTATATTGATATACATTTATTTTTCAAATCAGTTTGATTGTGAGTCGAAATTTCGGGACTAAAACAGTTCGGACCGCACGGAAATATGCAAAATTTCGTATAATTTTTAACTGTGGCCACAATATGGGCTGTAATGCTAACAAAAAGAATATGGGCTCCAAAAAAACCTTAATAATTAGCAAATGGGCTGTAAATTATTAGAAATAATGGCAGATGGGTTGTATGCTGTTTCCCACAGATTTGAGGCTTTCCTAAAAAAAGGTTGACACACAACCAGTGACTGTTGGATGGCCATCCAACGGCCGTCGTGCTTCTTCAATCTCTGCTCTTCCTGCTCCAGCCGCTCAAACAGGCGCTGGCGGGACTGGCTGCTCCCTCCTCCCCACGGCCGGCTCTGCTGCCGCGCAGGCCTCACCACCCCATTGTACTCCCATCACTGGCCTAGCCATCCCTCTACTCACCCACACCTGCTGTTATTCTCCGGCGACGGCAGACGAACCAGTAAACCCTCGTACAGTCGTACTCCCCTCTGTGTGGGAAACAACTGCCGAGTCTTCCCTGCCCCCGTGTCGTTCCCTTCCTAGGCCTCGCCGTCGTCCACCGCCCTGGTGCTCTCGGCGCGACCTGGTCAACGTGGTCAACGACCGACATGCATCTGAAGTGGACTTTAGGTGGAGAGGCCGACAGCTGGGTCCACGGCCGCACGCAAGGAAATGCCTCCTTATTACGCGCAAAATAATGATTCCTCCACCTGACATCTGGGACCCACCGAAAGGGCCTCTGTATTTCGCAAAAAAAACGTTACCGCCGCTGACAGCTCAGACCCACCAGCTATATCTTCGCACGCAAGGAAGTGCCTCCTTATTACGCACAAAAAAATGAATACTCCCCCTGTTAGTTGGGACCCAGTATAGTGGTAGGCTGACTTGTGGGCCTACTAAGTTGACGGGGGCAGAGGGCTTTGTCAACTTAGTCAATATGCACGATTCTAGCTCCAGTCACCGTACGATGTCCATCCAACGGCCGTCATGCTTCTTCAACCTCTGGTCTTCTTGCTCCAGCCGCCCAAACTAGCGCCGGTCATGCCTCGTGCTCCTGCCTTCCGTGGCCGGCTGTGATGCGACGGAGGCCTCACTGCCCCCTACTATTCCCACTGCTGGCCAGGCCATCCCTCTACTCACCCACACCCCCTGTTACTCTGCGGCGACGGCAGCCTCACACCGCAGCGAACCAGTGCCCGCTTACTCCTCTATGCGTGGGCATCCACTGTCGCGTCTTCCCCGGATCCGCGTCGTCCCATTCCTAGGCCTCACCGTCGTCCACCGCCCTGGTGCTCTCGGCGCGGCGCGGTCAACGTGGTCAAGGAACGTCTTCCATCGGACATGGACTGTACGTGGAGAGGCTGATAGCTGGGTCCACGGCCGCAGAAAGGAAGTGCCTCCTTATTACGTGCAAAATAATTATTCCTCCACCTAACAGCGGGGACCCATCGGACGGGCCACCATATTTCGCCCCCCTGACTGCTGGGACCCACCAGCTACATCTTCGCAGGCAAGGAAGTGCCTGACAGTCGGGACCCACCTGGTCGAAGCGTACGTAGCGTTGACATTCTGGTCGCGAACGTGTACGTACATACTGGTCGATGTAGAGGCGCGCACGTGTCATATTAGAGGCGCGCACGTGTCGTAGTAGAGCCGCGCACGTAGCATGTACACGTACGTATAGCGTCCAGGGTACAAGAAAGAAAATACGGCCACGTATGTGTACATACGGGCGGGGTCTCGAACGCCTACTTGCGCATACGTACGGCGAGGGATCGTCTACATGGCTGGGTCGGAACGGAGAAACAACATCGTCATCGTGTTCATGGGTCGGAACGGAATGTGTGGTCGTGTTCATCGGGAGGGCTTGGATGGAAGAGGCGATGGAAACGAGGCCTGGTGTACCGCACAACGGAGGAAACGGACCTCCTACGGTCGAAACGGGGGTCCTGTTGATCGGGAGGGGTGTGGGGTACTGCACAATGGAGGAAACGGACCTCCTACGGTCGAAACGGGGGTCCTGTTGATCGGGAGGGGTGTGGCATACCGCAAAACGGAGGAAACGGACCTCCTACGGTCGAAATGGGGGTCCTATTGATCGAGAGGGGTGTGGCGTACCGCAAAACGGAGGAAACGGACTTGTGTTGGAGCGCTACGGTCGAAACGGGGGTCCTGTTCATCGGGAGGGGTGTGGCGTACCGCAAAACGGGACTCCACGGGATACTGTTCATCTCCACCGTCGACCCCCTCCAGCCTCCACGAGCTACTGTTCATCCACCGTCAACCTCCTCCAGCCTCCACGGGCTCCTGTTTATCCAGCCTCCACCGCGCGCTACTCCACCATCTACTGTTCAACCACCCCTCCACCGTCAACTGTTCATCCATCCCTCCACACCACGGGGGTCCTGTTCAACCACCCCTCCACGGGCACCCCTCCACCGTCTACTGTTCATCCTTCCCTCCACACCACGGGGTCCTCTTCATCCACCCCTCCACGGGCACCCCTCCACCATCTACTGTTCATCCAGCCCTCCACCACACCACGGGGTCCTGTTCATCCAGAGGCAATGCCACCGCTCACTGTTCATCCAACCCCCCCTCCCCCTGCAACGCTCACTGTTCATCCCATTGATCGGCTTCAGTTAGCAGCAGTAGCCAAGGAATCGCTCGATCGGGTTCAGTTAACAGCCATCGATCGATCGCTCGGGTTCAGTAACGCGTAGCCTACAGTGCAATCGCTCGGGTTCAGTTAGAGCCCAATGCCTCGCTCAGGTTCAGTTAGAGCCAATGCCTCGCACACACACGCGTACGTGTATGAGAGAAACGCGCATTGCTCGGCCCCCGACCACCCACCGTAACCGGGAACTCCCCGAAATTTTCCTCCCCCTCGCTTCTACCACGTTTTTTTCCGTCATGGATGGCCCAAGGAATGTCATGCAGCCGCGTCTCCGGCCCGCCCAGGAAGAAAAGCCATTTTCTGTCATGATTTTTTGTCATAGAAGTAGGAGCCCACCACATCTTCGATGATACCGGGTTTTGTCACAATTATCGTCATAGAAGTGTCATATGTATGACAGAAAAAAAATTCGTTCGGCCCAAAATGTCACGGATGTGTCTTTTTTTGTAGTGCCACCGTGTCTTCACTAACGTCCTCCGGGTGGATCCGAGTGAAGTCCTCGAGTCCCGAGTACGTCCACATCGGATGGTCACGGGCTTGGAGTGGTTGGATGCGTCGACTGAGAAAGACCTCCGGCAGGTCCATACCAGTCACTCCGTCGCGGACAAGTTGGACGACCCGCTCGACCAAAACCTTCACCTGCGCCTTCTCTTCCGGGATCATCCTCAAGGAGGAGGGCTTCTCCACTCGAGCCAAGGAAAAGGGGGGAAGTCCAGTCGACTGACCCGGGGTCGGCTGGTCCTTGCAGTAAAACCAGGTCGACTGCCAGCCCCGGACCGAGTCGGGAAGGATCCTAGCTGGGAAGGTGCTCTTGTTCCTCATTTGAATTCCAAGTCCCCCACACATCTATATCACATGCGTCCTCTCATCACTCGGGTTGGCCTTCTTGACCGTCTGGGAGCGGCACGTGAATATGTGCTTGAAGAGACCCATGTGCGGTCGGCAGACCAAGAAATTCTCGCACATGGACACGAAAGCAGCGAGATACACGATGGTGTTTGGAGTAAAGTGGTGGAGTTGAGCCCTGAAGAAGTTCAATAAACCGCGAAAGAAAGGGTGGGGAGGCAAAGAAAACCCGCGGTCGACATGAGTAGCGAGGAGGACGCACTCACCCTCCTGCGGTTGTGGCTCAGTCCCGTTCCCCGGTAGCCGCGCCGATTGGTGAGGGATCAGTCCCCCCTCAACCAGTTCGTCGATGTCGTCTTGACTAATTGTCGAGCGGATCCAGTCACCCTGGATCCACCGAGGCGGCATGTCGTACCTCGACGAAGATCCGCCCCGGCTGGTCTTCTTCCCTTTCGCCTTCGCCATTGCCTTCTTTGCGCGCTCCAACACCACCGTCTTCTCCTTCCCCATGGCAGTGAATCGAGTCCGAGCGGGGCTACAACGCCGAGAGCGGAAGCAGGCGCAGTGGAGAAATTTGAGGAAGAAGAAGGAGAATGAGGGCGCACTATTCAAAAGCCCGGTCTGGTGCCTTTTATAAGGACACTTCTGAGTGACTGACTTGTAGGCCCGGACGATTTTATCAAATCCCGCAACAGTTGCGCACGCGATACGTGGCAAAAAAGGTGGCGCGGGGATCAAGGCGACCTGCCTAATCCGCCCCGATTACTACGGCCTCCCCCGCCCGGTGCGCTTCCCAAGATTCGAATCCCACGAAATCCGCGGACAGCAGAACAACTTGACAGACGGAAGACATCCTCCGCATCATCACTCGGAACTCTTCGGTTAAAGTTCACTCGACAAAAAACTAAGAATGGATCAAGGCGACTGAAAAAGAAGTTGGTGTCATCACCCCAGTTCATTGATCCAGAATAAGATATACTCATAGCACGAAAAATGAGTCGGAAGTGTTCTCAACTCTTTCCTCACTCAAACCCTGATCCATTCGGGGGCTAATGACAAAGCTATGTACCTAGGGTAGGGTCATGGATCTATCCAATATACCCTCCCCAAGGACATCTCTAAAGCAGCCAGAAGCACATGAAGAAAAATCATCATCCACTCGACCATGAAGCTATGTTCCACTCGACACTCTCGAAGACACTCGACCGTATGGACAATCACTCGACTACCAGAAGATCTATAGCCACTCCACTCTGCAACGGTCGAGAATTAAGTCATAGCTTTAATGGTCATTATGTATCTTTATTGCAGGCGTTACCAGTAACGTCCCCATCTTTATGTACCTTAAACCTTTTTTAACTGATGGCGGGAGGAGTCTGGCGAACTCTATATAAGCCACCCCCTCCTCAGGGACAGGGGTTTGCACCCTCTGTAACACACACGCATATAATCCAGTCGTCCGCCTCTGGGCTCCGAGACGTAGGGTTGTTACTTCCTCCGAGAAGGGCCTGAACTCGTAAAACTCGCGTGTACAACTCCTCCATAGTTAGGATCTTGCCTCTACATTCCTACCCCCATTCTACTGTCAGACTTAGAACCAGGGCACCGATCGTTGTGGCCGCCTTCTTCTTGGGAGCCATGACGATCAAGAACCGCTAGGCCGACTGCCAGACCAGATTTTCAAAACTGCGCCCCCTACCTGGCGCGCTAGAGATGTCGATGGGAACGACGCCTACGGGGTCACTGGGATCCCTCCTACGGTTGGCGGGCGCGAGGTTGTGCGAAGAGCGGGTCTGACAGGAAGCACACGGATAGTTTACCCAGGTTTGGGCCGCGAAGATGCGTAATACCCTAGTCCTGCTTTGGTGGATGTATTTGAGTGTTCTTGTGTTCTTGATCTAGCTACCGGGTGCAACTTTGCCCAAAAGAGCCGAATCCCTCTCCCGGTCGCCTCAGGCCTCCTTTTATAGGAAAAAAGGGGTTGCCACGGTGGCACAAAGGAGGTGGTGTCGGTGTCAAAACCTGCGGATCTCAGGTAGGGGGTCCCGAACTGTGCGTCTAAGGCGGATGGTAACAGGAGGCAGGGGCTACTGAGGGAGCCCTGGATTAGGGGGTCTCCGGACGACCGAACTATATCCTTTGGCTGGACTGTTGGACTATGAAGATACAAGATTGAAGACTTCGTCCCGTGTCCGGATAGGACTCTATTTGGCGTCGAAGGCAAGCTAGGCAGTACGGATATGGATATCTCCTCCTTTGTAAACGACCTTGTGTAACCCTAGCCCCCTTCGGTGTCTATATAAACCGGAGGGTTTTAGTCCGTAGGACAACATACAATCATACCATAGGCTAGCTTCTAGGGCTTAGCCTCTCCGATCTCGTGGTAGATCAACTCTTGTAATACCCATATCATCAAGAATAAATCAAGCAGGACATAGGGTTTTACCTCCATCAAGAGGGACCGAACCTGGGTAAAACATCATGTCCCCTGCCTCATGTTACCATCCGCCTTAGACGCACAGTTCGGGACCCCCTAACCGAGATCTGCCGGTTTTGACACCGACATTGGTGCTTTCATTGAGAGTTCCTCTGTGTCATCGCCGTTAGGCTTGATGGATCCTACGATCATCGATAGCGATGCAGTCCAGGGTGAGACTTTTCTTCCCGGACAGATCTTTGTGTTCGGCCACTTCGCATTGCGGGCCAACTCGCTTGGCCATCTGGAGCAGATTGAAAGTTACGCCCCTGGCCACCAGGTCAGGTTTGGAAGCTTAAACTACACGGCCAATATCCGTGGAGACTTGATCTTCGACGGATTCGAACCCCTGCCTTGTGCGCCACGCAGTCATGATGAGTACGATTTAGCTCTACCATCGGACAGTGTTCAAGAAATCGCACCGGCAGCCGCTCTGATCCTCAATTCGGAGCCAGTTCTGCCATCCATGGACAGGTGGATAGACCCCGCCACGGAGGCCGTATCCTCTGCAGTGATCGAGCCAAATATCGACCTTACCCTTCACGAGAGCCGTGTTGCCAAACTGTCGGATCCTTCTCCGGCCACAGACTCCGAACCACCTGCGCCCATTCCTGTCGAATCCGATTGGGCGCCAATCATGGAGTTTACCTCCGTGGATATTTTTCGGCACTCGCCCTTTGGCAACATACTGAACTCATTAAGGCATCTCTCCTTGTCAGGAGAGTCTTGGCCAAACTACGTCCATCAGGATTGGGATGCGGATGACGAAGAAATTCGCCGCCCACCCACCACCCACTTAGTAGCCATTGTCGATGACTTAACCGACATGCTCGACTTCGACTCCGAAGACATCGACGGTATGGACGACGATGTGGGAGGCGAAGAGGAACCACTGCCCACAAGGCACTGGACGGCCAGCTCATCATATGACATATACATGGTGGACACACCCAAAGAAGGCAATGGCAACGGGACAGCGGAGGATGACCCCTCCAAGAAGCAACCCAAGCGTCGGCATCAGCGGCGCCGCTCTAAGTCCCACCAAGGCAAAAGCGGTGATACCGGCACCGGAGATAATGGCACTCCGGACAGTGCCGAAGGCAACAACAATGATTTAGAGCAGGAGGATGGAGAAGCCAGCCCTCCTGAGAGAGCGGCAGATGGAGAGGCGGAGGATGATAATTACGTGCCTCCCTCCGAAGACGAGGCAAGCCTCGACGATGACGAATTCGTCGTGCCAGAGGATCCCGTCGAACAAGAGCGCTTCAAGCACCGGCTTATAGCCACGGCAAATAGCCTTAAGAAAAAGCAGCAGCAGCTTCAAGCTGATCAAGATTTGCTAGCTGACAAATGGACTGAAGTCCTGGCGGCCGAGGAATATAAACTCGAACGCCCCTCCAAGAGTTACCCAAAGTGCAGGTTGCTACCCCAACTGGAGGAGGAAGCACCAAAACCTACATCTCCGGCGTATGACGCGGCTGATCGGCCACCTCGTGGCCGCGACACGGAGGCATTCCAGCCAAAAGCTCAGCCCGCACCCTGACGCCATTCAAATAAAAAGGCTTGGGGAAATATGCCAGACCTGCAAGACATATTGGAGGACAAAGCAAAACACGCAAGATCGATCTATGGATCATGAGGGCGCGCCACTATGCGAGACGATAATTGTCACGCCGGATACAGTAAAAGTAAGTCCGGCCGGGCCGAACACAGCGGGCAAGACTCATTTGAGCTGCGTCGCGATATAGCCCAGTACAGAGGCGTCGCACACCCCCTATGCTTCACAGACGAAGTAATGGATCATCAAATCCCAGAGGGTTTCAAACCCGTAAATATAGAATCATACGACGGCACAACAAATCCTGCAGTATGGATCCAGGATTTCCAACGGCACATCCACATGGCCCGCGGTGATGACCTACACGCCATCAAATACCTCCCACTCAAACTCAAAGGACCAGCTCGGCATTGGCTCAACAGCTTGCCAGCAGAGTGCATTGGCTGTTGGGAAGATCTGGAAGCCGCATTCCTCGACAACTTTCAGCGCACTTATGTGCGACCACCAGATGCCGATGACTTGAGCCACATAATTTAGCAGCCAGAGGAATCGGCCAGGCAATTCTGGACACGGTTCCTAACAAAGAAAAATCAAATCGTCGACTGTCCGGATGCAGAGGACCTAGCAGCTTTCAAGCACAACATCCGAGACGAATGGCTCGCCCGGCACCTTGGCCAGGAAAAGACGAAATCTATGGCAGCCCTCACGACACTCATGACCTGCTTCTGTGCGGGAGAGGACAACCGGTTGGCTCGCAGCAATAACATATCAAAGAACCATGGTACTTCGGATACCAAGGACGGCAATGGCAGGTCACGTCGCAACAAACATAAGCACCGCATTAACAGCGACAATATCGAGGATACGACAGTCAATGCCGGATTCAAAGGCTCTAAACCCGGTTAGCAGAAAAAGCCATTCAGAAGAAGCACTCCGGGCCCGTCCAGTTTGGACCGTATACTCTATCACTCGTGTCAAAGAGACGGCACCCCCGAAAAGCCAGCCAACCACACCAACAGGGATTGTTGGGTGTTCAAGCAGGCCGGCAAGTTAAATGCCGGAAACAAAGATAAGGGATCACATAGCGAGGAGCCCCGACAGCCGAACATCGGAGGACAGAAGCGGTTCCCCCACAAGTGCGGACGGTGAACATGATATACGCAACCCACATCCCCAAGAGGGAGCGGAAGCGTGCGCTCAGGGACGTATATGCGTTGGAGCTAGTCGCCCCAAAGTTCAACCCATAGTCCTCCTGTCCGATCACCTTCGATTGCAGGGACCACCCCACTAGTATCTGTCATGGTGGATTCGCCGCACTAGTCCTAGACCCAATCATTGACGGATTTCACCTCACTCGAGTCCTTATGGATGGCGACAGCAGCCTGAACCTGCTTTATCAGGACACAGGGCGCAAAATGGGTATAGACCCTCAAGGATCAAACCCACAAAAACGACCTTTAAAGGCATCATACCAGGTGTAGAGGCCCATTGCACAGGCTCAGTCACACTGGAAGTGGTCATCGCATCCCCGGATAACTTCCGAACCGAAGAATTAATCTTCGACATAGTCCCGCTCCGCAGTGGCTACCATGCACTGCTCGGGCGAACCGCATTTGCAAGATTCAATGCGGTACCGCATTATGCATATCTCAAGCTCAAGATGCCAGGACCTCGGGGGGTCATCATAGTCAATGGAAACACAGAGCGCTCTCTCTGCATGGAGGAGCACACTGCGGCCCTCACAGCAGAAGCGCAAAGCAGCCTCTTAAGGCAATCCACTAGTTCGGTGATTAAGGACCCGGACACCTTCAAGCGCGACTGGAGTAATCGGCAACTGGACCGCCTGGCACATTCCGAGCTCCCATAGCAATGCGCCCCCCACCCCGGTCCCAGCCAAACTGCGAAATCTGTGCCACGCGTACATAATTACGCATTAAAAATATCATAGGCACAGGTGGGGAGGGGGGCACGACTACGGCATGCTCCAAGACGTGGCTTAAACCGCACTAGGGGCTTCCCGCTTTGTTATTTTTCTCTTTCAGGACTTTAATATCTAGAAACCCTGTCCGGCAGCATGATTGCCGAACACATGATGCAACAACCAAGGAGGCAGAAAGCTACGTCACACCATGGAACTCCCAGGTGGATTACGATAACGAGTGAAATATTTGCTTTAATACTATTCCTCAGCTTCCCCTTAGAAGGGACATGTCAAACAGTCCTACTTTTTGCTTATCGCACTACTTGTATCATTCTGCTTTAACGCACCTTTTTGAATAAACAAGGCATAGCATTAAGACTATTATTGCATTCTTCCTTATATATATATATATATGTTCATTCATGACATCTAGCACCCGTACATTCTGGTATGGCCAATACGCTAGGGGCTTAGGCATACCCCATAATACGGCGTGAGAAGTCTGAACACTTTCAATAGTGCGGCACCCCGAACTTATAGCATTATATGCATCAGCTCCGAATCATGTCTTGGGTCAATAGTTGGGTTTGCCCGGCTCCCATGTTTTGGTACCTTACGTTCCGCTATATCGGCTAAGGTAGCATTGGGAGAACTACTGCGATTGTGCCCCGGTTCTGCTGGGCTACGCACCTCAGTAGAGAAAGCTAAAACTGACTGTCATGATAAGGCGAGAGATTGGTCGCTGTTCGAGAGGTCTCAAGTCCCTAAAAACTTATGACGCTTAAAGTGAGGAGTCGGCCCTGTCCGGCTTAAGGCGTGTATAGCGCCCCGAAATCGGCCTTCCAAATACTAGGGGCTTCGCCGAAATTTAAAATTATAGAATTCTATGGCTAAGTGAGAGTGATAACGCATTATAGTCTGATTGCCTTGTTCGTTGCGCTGAGCACCTCCCTCGAAGGACCCAAAAATGGGAACAAGAGTGCTCAGGTTTATCCCGAACACCCCAGCACTCATGGCGTGGGGGCAGAAGCCGACGACTAGCCATCTTTCAGATTTGATAAACAGCCGAACAGAAGGCAATATTTTAAATTCAAACAAGTGTTGCATAACGCATATGAACAAGTTTTCATAATACAGGATTATATGAGCAAGTTTATTCAAATATTACATCTTTCGCACACTCGTCCGCTACAAGACGGGCACCCTTCAGGACACCCTCATAGTACATCTTGGGGTGGCGATGCTCCTTGCCCTGCGGCGTCCCTTCCTTCACCAGCTTCACGGCGTCCATCTTGGCACAGTGCACCTTCGCACGGGCGAAAGCCCGGCGCGCACCTTTGATGCAGACGAACTGCTTGATGACTTCCAGCCGGGGGCAGGCATCCACAAGCCGCCTCACCAGGCCGAAGTAGCTATTGGGAAGGGCATCGCCAGGCCACATCCGAACTATAAAGCCCTTCATGGCCTGTTCGGCCACCTTGTGCAGCTCGACCAGTTGCTTCAGCTGGTCGCTCAGAGGCATCGGGTGTTCGGTCCCAGTATACTGAGACCAGAACAGTTTCTCCGTTGAGCTTCCCTCCTCGGCCTGGTAAAACTGTGCGGCATCCGACACGCTGCGTGGCAAATCTGCGAATGCTCCTGGAGAGCTCCGGATTTGGGTAAGTAACAAGTAATTTACTTTCACATGCTTGCTTTGCATATAGAATGCCTTACCCGCCGCTATCTTCTTCATCGCATCAATCTCCTGGAGGGCCTTTTGGGCTTCAGCCTTGGCACTCTTTGCACTCTCAAGGGCCGCGGCAAGCTCGGACTCTCGCATCTTCAAGTCAAGCTCCAACGCCTCGTGCTTCGTCACGAGAGCGTGGAGCTCTTGCTGCACCTCGCCCACCCATGCCTCTTGTTTTTCCCGCTCGGTGCGCTCCTGGGCCGCTCTATTTTCGGCCTCGGATAGCGCTTGCTTCAGGGTTGCCACTTCGACCGTGGCCCCTGGCAAATTAAAGATGATCCTGGCAAATTAAAGACTAGGTATTACTTACCTTTGTTCTCCTCGAGCTGCCTCTTGACAAGGCCGAGATCTTTCTCGGACCTTTCGAGGTCCTGCTTCAGTACGGCGACCTCCGCAGTCAGAGCGGCAGAGGTCAGCAGCGAAGCCTGCATACACATATAAACATACTTATATTAGACTCCTGCAGATATTAGTTGATCCTCTATTCGGCTTTTCTTTTTGAACACCAAACAGAGCATCAGGGGCTACTATCTATGCGGTAATATTTTTCCTATATTTCAAATACTTACCTCAAAGCCTGTGAGAAGGCTGGCACAGACTTCAGTCAGTCCGCTCTTGGCGGACTGAACCTTCTGGATCACTGCACTCATAATAGTGCGGTGCTCTTCGTCGATGGAAGCGCTGCGAAGCGCTCCCAGCAGATCGTCCGGTGCCTCTAGATGGACAGAGGTCACCAGCACGGGCGTCTTGCCCCTTTTGGAAGGAGGCCGCCTGCCCGAGTTCGGAACCACTGGAGGTTATGGCGCAGTGTTCGGCTGAGGGCCGAACTCGGAACCCTCGAGAGCCTTACCCCCTCTGCTCCCGGAGTCCGGAATGTCGCCTTGAGGCGCCTCCGGTATTGTCTCCCCTCGACCCGGTGCCTCTTGAGACAATACCTCGGCATTGTCCGTAGGACAGGGGGAAGTGGTGGTTGGAAGTGGATCGCTATCCATATCCGATGAGTCCAAGGAGCCGCCCAACGAAGATACGTCGATACGGGCTTGGGGCGGTCTGCATAATCATATTCGGCATTAGGAGAAGCAGTGTGACAAAGGTATGCTATGGGTTACTCTGGTATCCGAATACTTACGACTTCGCCAGGGGCTTGGCCCTGAGCAGCCACTCGTCTTCGCCTTCGGCGGCGGTGGTGGAGTAGTCCGGAAGGAGGGTCCTACCCTTTCTTGGACCCTTCGCCCCCCCCCCCGGTGGCGGCCTTCCTTTTCTTGTCTCCCCCGACTGAAGGGGGAGCATCTTCATCTTCCTCCTTGTCTTCGGGGGAGGAGTACGTCACGGAGTTATCGGATGATGAGTCCGATATCACCTGGCGTCGGGAACTCTTTCGGGTTCCCTTGTCCTTCTTCTTGGTCTTCTCGGGCACCTTGTTAGGAGCCAGAGTCAGCATCTTCGTTAGGAGAGCATCCGCGGTGTCTTCGGGCAGAGGGGCCGGACAGTCGATCTTCTCCGATGCCCCCACCCAGTCCTGTCAAAGGCATGGGAGCTCAGATCCCGCGCGTGGTTAAGCTATGGGAAGTAAAAATCCTACCAGATGTACAAAACTTATTGGATTCGCAGGGCGCTTCACGCATAACCCGCGGTCCTCGGTGAGAGAGGGAGGGACCTCGGCACCCTTGAACAGCACCCTCCAGACGTCCTTGTGCGTCGTATCGAAGAGCTTGCTCAGAGTCTGGTGCTGGGCCGGGTCGAACTCCCACAAGTTGAAATCCCGTCGTTGACACGGGAGGATCCGGCGGAAGAGCATGACCTGGACTATGTTGACAAGCTTGAACTTCTTGCTTGCCATATTCCGGATACATTTCTGGAGTCCGTCCAGCTCCACTGATGAACCCCAAGATAGGCCCTTCTCCTTCCAGGAGGTGATCCGCGTGGGGATTCCGGATCGAAACTCGGGGGCCGCCACCCAGTTGGTGTCGCGCGGCTCGGTGATATAGAACCACGCCGATTGCCACCCCTTTATGGTCTCCACGAAGGAGCCTTCAAGACATATAACATTGGGCATCTTGCCCACCATGGCTCCGCCGCATTCCGCTTGTTGGCATCCCCCCACCTTCGGCTTGATATTGAAGGTCTTCAGCCACAGGCTGAAGTGGGGCCGGATGCGGAGGAAGGCCTCACACACGACGATGAACGCTGAAATGTTGAGGATGAAGTTCGGGGCCAGATCATGGAAGTCCATCCCATAGTAGAACATAAGACCACGGACGAATGGATGGAGGAGAAACCCTAGTCCGCGGAGGAAGTGGTGGAGGAAGACTACCCTCTCGTGAGGTTCCGGGGTGGCGACGATCTGCCCCACAGCGGGCAGCCAATGCACGATATTCGCGGCTAAGTATCCGGCTCCGCTCAGCTTTTTGATGTATCCCTCCGTGACGGAGGAAGCCATCCACTTGCCTCCCGCTCCAGACATGTTTGGAGAAGGTTGAGGAGAAGGATGTGGACTTGGGCGTTGGAGCTCGAGTGCGCAAGGACGGATGAGCAATTAGGAAGAAGGCATGGGTAGAAAAAGGTTAAACCTTATCCCTTTATAAGGGCGCCCGAAACTATGTGCCCCCACTAGCCTGGTAAAACTCGCTTATCCCTCAAGCGTCGTAACCGATGGCATGGTTGGGTTACCCACGCCCGTATTGTTGACAATCCCGTAATAAGGGGGACACGATCTCTGCTTTGACAAGACGTGTCAAGAAACTGCCTCGCGTTATGTGCGGGGCTAGTTAAAGAAAAACGGTTCGAATAATCACCGGGACATGGCATGATGTCATGTTTCCAAAACGTGTGAGCAGATTAGATTTGTGGAAATATTATTCTCTCTACGGTGGTATGTGGAACGTATTTTGTAGGGTCGGACACTATCCTTTTATTCAAACTCTTTTGTGGTGTATCCGGAGGAGGAACCCGCCTTGCAATGCCGAAGACAACACTGCGCGTCGGACTCATCGTCATTGAAGCCTGGTTCAGTGGCTACTGAGGGAGTCCTGGATTAGGGGGTCTCCGGACGAACGGACTATATCCTTTGGCCGGACTGTTGGACTATGAAGATACAAGGTTGAAGACTTCGTCCCATGTACGGATAGGACTCTACTTGGCGTGGAAGGCAAGCTAGGCAGTACGGATATGGATATCTCCTCCTTTGTAACCGACCTTGTGTAACCCTAGCCCCCTCCAGTGTCTATATAAACTGGAGGGTTTTAGTTCGTAGGACAACATACAATCATACCATAGGCTAGCTTCTAGGGTTTAGCCTCTCCGAACTCGTGCTAGATCAACTCTTGTAATACCCATATCATCAAGAATAAATCAAGCAGGACGTAGGGTTTTACCTCCATCAAGAGGGCCCGAACCTGGGTAAAACATCATGTCCCCTGCCTCCTGTTACCATCCGCCTTAGACGCACAGTTCGGGACCCCCTACCAGAGATCCGCCTGTTTTGACACTGACAGGTGGAAAGGTCTACAGTGGATGAGTCTATCCTTTGGGACCGTCGGAAAAACGCATTTAATGCTCTGCCGACGTGCCCTCCTTGCTTTATCGGGGATGCCAGGGAAGCATGTCCCAGCTGTCACCATGCCGTCTGGCCTCAACACGCGTCTGAGCTGATGAGGCATCGTGGCGCCACGGTGGCTGGCTGGCGGGCTGGCGCGGTGGTGGAGCCTTCATGAAGGGTCGCATGCCGCCACGCAGGTGCCTGCTGAGTCAGTGTAGAGGCCTCCCATCGCCACGCAGGTGCCTACTCAACTAGTTGAGCTAGCAGTTGCTTGGGGACGGTGGTGGAGTCTTGTCTGGCGCGGGCCTGGCAGTGGCCCTGCTGATGCTCTCGGCAAG
This sequence comes from Triticum urartu, assembly GCF_003073215.2. Taxonomy (NCBI): domain Eukaryota; kingdom Viridiplantae; phylum Streptophyta; class Magnoliopsida; order Poales; family Poaceae; genus Triticum; species Triticum urartu. The sequence goes on from NC_053025.1 coordinate 486,102,463, forward strand.
GGTCTTGCTAGGGGGCCCGGCAAGGGCCTTGCCGTGGCGTTGTAGTCGTCCCCGGCAAGGGTCTTGCCAGGGGTCTTGTGGATTTCCTCGGATAGGATCCCGCCGAGGCTCGCCGTCTTCTAGTCCTCATCTGATCTCACAAGTTAATGATCTTGACGAATATTTGCATGCCACCATAGAGGCGCCTCCCGAGCCCTGGTTCCAATGTAGTTGGTTGGGTTGGAGCCTGCGGGCTCAAGGGTGGCTCACTCCGCTGGAATCGGGAAAGTTGCCCCGGCAAGGCTCTTGTCGGGGCTGCGAAGGCTGCCTCGGCAAGGATCTCGCCGAGGGAGTCCACCTCGCCCTCTTGCTCTCCCGCACTTCTGGTCTTGGCGTTGCCTTGGTTGTCTCGTACATCGGTTTCCCTCCTCTGCCCTACTAAGTGTGGCAGTGGCACGCGCGGCTCTGACTGCCCGTGCACAAGTAAAGGGGTCCAAAGAAGAGCCCCTACTTTTGTACACCGACAACGCCCGCCCCCCTCTCACCCTCCCTCAGCGTCCCCTCCATCGCGCACATTCATTATTTCTCTTTAGGTCATCCACCCATGGTCTGTGTAGGCCCCCAGCTCCTTCTTTCCGGCACACACCGGTCGATATACCTCTCTAGCGAAGTGTGCCAACCACAAACACACACTTCCCCTCTTCTCTTCTCACCGTCCATGCCCCCCTATGTCCAATATGGTTCCATGGAGGTGCACACTCCCGCCCCTCTTTTCATCGATCTCATACTCGCACACTCCTCCCCCATCGACATAGTAGGCCTCTCATGCCACCTCCTAGCTGCACCCCTCTCCCCATGTCTGTCTCTCCGGACCTTATTTGCTTCTAACACATGCATGCATGTATACGTACCGATCTCCCTACATATAGCTAGGTCGACTATAATTCTTTTTCCCCATGCACCGATAGACTTAGCTCACAAGTTATGTCTCTCCCTTTCTCGGACACACGACGGTTGATATTCCAATGTAGTTATGTATGCTTACCACAACCATATCGTCCGCCCTCATCATCCTTGCATACCTCCCGACCCGTCTCTCACACGCATGTGCATAGACAGGTAGACATCCCCGGCCCTCTCTTATTGATATTGCACTCGTACCTCCGTTTGTCTAGTAGGCCTCTCCCACCATTTGTGAGAAGCAACTCCACCACCAACCCTCCGACACTCTATCTCTGTATTTCTCCCAACCTTAATCCTCTGCTACACATATGCATGGATGCCGATCAATCTCCCTCAATACATAGCTAGGTCTCTCTCCTTCTCCACACATATACTAGTCGATCTACCTCTCTATAGTTAGGTCTCTGCCCCTCCCCCACACACACACCAATAGTCGAACGTTATAGGTAGGTATCCATGCCACAAAGAAAAACTGCACCTCTGCCTTCTCGAATTCCAGTAGGCCAGTCGCCATGTATCTTTGACGTGGGCAAACACAAATTCGATGGCACTCTTTGTCGATTGCGCAACCACACACTTCATCCCTGTTTTCGATTCTATCGATATCTCACGCCGATGATCCCTCCACTCCCTTCTCATGGATCGCTCCCTCTATATATGATATATACATGACTCTGTTTCACACACATTGCATATGTTACGTTTTTTGTTTGAGATATCATCGACACATTGCCTCTGTTTCGCACAAACCATATCTCTCACACCCACCCACATACGTACCTGCACCTAAAGAAGAGGTGCTCGCATGACACACGTACTCACGTCTCATTCCCGGCCACACCCGCGCGGGTACACTGTGGAGTTCATTTCTGTACAAAAAGGCAGCCCACGTGATAATTTGACGTGTGTAGCGGTTGTTTACTCGAAGGAGGGCCGTGTACCACGCGTACACGGAACAAAGTTCGACTTGACATGTTAGTATTAAATAAAGTTATATTCCTCAATGGCACGTACATAATATAAAATGATTGTCCTCGGGAAAAAAGAAAAATCCGCTCCACTATATACAATGGAGCCTACCTGCCCGGGTTTGTCTCTCGTCACACCATCTCACACAATGTGGCGGTGGCCTCTCTCTCTCTCACCGTTGGTCACTGATCCGGCCGCATCCCGTCTGCCGACGGAAAGGGAGGATGTGCATTGTTTCTCCGTTCGACGGCGTTGAGGCGGCACGTCCCGATCTGCTGTACCCGTCGTTCTCTGTGACCAAGCTCTGGTGCATTAGGGCTTTTGCCACTTGCTCGCTAGCGCAACATGGGCAGATCCTGGCCGCCGGCGCCCTCCTAGTTACATCTCGACGACCCTCAGGTACAGCTTCCTCCGGCCTTGCTCCACTGCCAATCTTTCCATGTTGCTGCATGTGGAAAATCCTGCATGTGGATCTTCTTTAGTTGTTTGCTTAAAACGTATCTCAGTCGGCGTACTTTCCATATTGGAATCTTGTCCTCAAACCATTTTTGATAAACCACCATGCTACTACCTTTCCCTTATTACATGGAATATGCTTCTTTTTGTCGGCATATGTGTCTTCAACTCGTGTTATTGGGCATGTCACACGGGAAACGTTTTTACATTTCTGTGGGACTGCAGAAAGGGAGATTGGTTTTGCTATCCTCCTCATCCAACTCCATGCCTAATCTTCTCCAACAAGTAGTTAGTCCTAAATAGATATCACATAGGTGATCGGCTTCTATTTGTGTGTGTTATGTTTCATCATCTAGTTCCACTATTATTGTAATCACACTGACTGAATATCTTTGCAAACAGGGATGATCAGCTTGATTTTAGTGGAGCTGCACAAAATGATCAGATTGTGATGTCCTCCATACACCTATTTTTTTGGCTACAGAGCTGGTTGAAACTAGCTCCCAACCAATGAATATTGTGCCCAGGAATTGGAGCCATGCTACGAACAACATCGATCAATTGTATATTTTTCTTTATTTGTGCACCTTCTCACAACTTTGTCTTCAGTTGTGACGTGAATATTGGCGCTGATTTGCTAACCATTGAGATGCATTAGCAGCCATGGTAGTTTCATTTGTATTTAATGGAATGTTGTAATGAGACAATCTTGAGGCAAGAGGACACATGAATCCTAAGTTGAAACCTTTTTTCCTGCGAGAATCAAAGTTGAAACCTTCATAGCATCACAGTACAATTTCATTAAAATTATGCATACATATAAACAAATCCTGAAGGATTGATAGCAATGCCAGAAACAATTCAACTTCGTTTCGCCGACATGTGGGACATCCTTGATCCGGCTCCACCTGCCATGCAGCAATATTGAGTGCACAACTGCAGCGAAAGATTCACCTGGTCGTTTGCGCCGCAGTAGTAATGACTAGTGAGCAGTCAAATCGCAGAGCCCCACCTTCGCCACAGTAAGTTGCTCGGACGACGCAACCATCATTTCTTTGTTCGTTGAATCCGCCGGTACTCCCATATTCCCAAAGTAACGAGTTGCTCGGGCGAAGCAACCATCACTTCACCTTTCCCACAATAAGTACTACCTCCTTTTTTATTCTAGAAACAACCACACGTGAATATTGGGCGGTAGCAGCACAGGAACTCAATCAAAAATCGAAACCAACAAATGAACTACTGCTGATGGTGAGCGTTTGCTAGTATCATGTACTCCGTCTATCCATGTATATAGGGTTTAATGGGTTTCCCAAGACTAACGTTGGCCCTGTTTGGATCCATGGGTTAGAGTTAGTTTGAGCTAGTTGGGACTCTAATAGCCCAAAAGTATCCAAAAATGAGCGTTAAATTAGAGCAAGTTGCACCAAACCCACGAAAAAAACTATCCCACCGAAGAGGTGCTAATTGGAGATAGTTCTCATTGGGCCCACTGAAAAATCACTTTTCTCTCTCTATCCCGCCAGCCAAGTGGTGCTAATTGGAGCTAGTTATCATGGGGCCCACTAAAATATCACTTTTCTCTCTCCATCAAGTGCATTTATTGTCAATCTAACCCTTTCATCCAAACACCTCTTTGGCTATAGTTAGTTCAGGGTTAGTAATGAGTTAGTCCAAGCTCTAGCTAAGTTAGAGTATCCAAACGGGAGTAGTATAGGACATGCAAGTTGCTCAAAGCATACTGTCAAATTCGTATGTGAAAGGATCTTTTTTTAACGGAACTTGAAAGGATCTTTGAATGATATAATTTTCAAATTATATAAAATCTTATCAATAGTCAAAGGCAACCTCGAAGAATACATTAGGCCCTATATAAAATCTTATCAATAGTCAAAACCAAGTGTTACTACTACACCAAAGAAGTTCAAAATGATAAACTGGACCCACTCACGGCACAGCACGCCTGTCTCGTTTGGTCTGTTGGTCAAAGCGCTTCCTCTTCTTGGCATAACAATAGAGTATAGTAAATTTTTTAGAATGCTCTTGGCATGTCGCTAACATGTGATGAGTTAGAGCAAGTACAATAGGATGACGTAGGTGGGCTATAATCCTTTAAATATTATATTTTGGATGAGTTGGAGGAGAGAGAAGGGAAGTGGGCTACTTATTAACAACCGGCTGCAACACGCGCTCCTAGGCATGTTGTGAGAGAGTGAGGTGGACCATGTATGAAAAAAGTAGTACACATTTATATGAAACTATTGTACTTGCCGGCTATAAGCTTGACTATAGATGATGTGGCAAGACCATATAGCCAGCAACTGGCTATATTATTAACCATGCTCGTAACCGACCTCAATAGATGGCAAAAACGCCAGCCCGCCGCCCTTTGAGAGAGACGAGGAGCGAGAAGCAATACGGCCTGGTGGATTACTAGAGCTAGGTGTCGCACGGAGGCCAAGAAATATGGTGATAGCGCGGGCTGGCCATGTCCACTCTACTCTTATAAAAAACAGAGTTGGTGATGATGATGTGCCTGCCATCCTGCAATATAGGTTGTCCGATTTATATCTGACGGATAGGAAGGAAACTATGGCAATTTTGCAAAAGGTACCCACACCCCTCTCGACATTTGCAAATAAGGCCTTGCATCGTTCATCCTTTTCCCTCACAAGATAAACTACTCATACAAATGCATCTTGACGTTACGTGCAATGCACTGGCATCTTGCTAGTATGATGTAACTACACTACTCTGTCGTGTTTCGTACTCTTATGGTCTACTGTGGAGATGATAGGTTGATTTTATATCGCTGAATAATATAAAATATTATGCGTGCAGACTCTCCACCGCAAGGTTCCTTGCTCCTTCTCGGTCGTCGGGAATCTATGTTCTTCCACTCTTTTTTTACATGAGCTTTGTTCATCCTTTTGCCAACACGCATGACGTCCAGCATCAAGGTGCACGTGTCATGCAAGAAAATGGAGATAACCAGTGTGTAAGTTAGTCGTGCACTACGATGGCACCTAGTACTATGCAATATTTTTCCTCCTTGATGGCACATGAATAGTGCACGTACTCAATGATGGAGCACAGGATGGTAGCCATGGACATGGTCGGCCCTTTTTGGAGAGAGTACTAAATACGTATTTACTTTGATGTGTCCCGTCAACTCGTAGAACGACGAGAAGCACACACTGAATGATGGAGCATGGGATGGTAGACATGGACATGGTCAACCCTTTTTGGAGACTAATGCACTACTTTTGATGTGTCCCGTCAACTCGCTAACGAGGAGAAGCTTTGCTTACTACTAGTATGACCTCTCCCTTGCTTACGCGCGCGTGGTGGCTCGCAGGATGAGGAGAAGCTTTTGCTTTACAATAGTGCACTTAATGTAGGCGGTGGACATGCAGCAGTTCATTAGGTGTCAGATTGCTAGAAGTATCTATACTGTAGTACCATCATCATTTTTTGAATTTTGGAAGAGGCGAAGAGCCAAGCGCACGGTCACCTACTCGCAGTATAACCGGCCATGTTTGCACGAATTTTTTTAACGTAGTACAATCTGAGAGGATTGCTCCAGTGGTCATCACACATGAGCCAATCGATTCGCACCCTTCAGCGCTCCATTTTGTCTTGCGTTCGTTCCTCCGTCCAGCATGTTGACAAGTGGGCCCCACGCTCATGTATGCCAACGTGGTAGTCAATTATTTTGCTAGAGTCAGCTATCACACCCTTTCGATGCCACGTCAATGTACCCACTAGAAACAAGTTAGACTTGTTCGGTTCGACCGCCTCCCTAAGTGTTTGTAGAGGGATTGGCCAGCGTGAGGCAGTTCTATAGGTGGGTTGGCGGAAAAAAAACAAGGGGAAACACGCAAACCAGCTAGAGGAGGGATGGAAGCTTCTACATTCGTAGGGGACGTGGCATTGGCTATTGGGCAGCAATAGGCGGTCATCCGGGTACGCCATAAAGGACACGAAGAGGCATCCTATATCAACGAGGACCATCTTCTCTAGTGATAGCTGATACATCTTCATCGTATCTATAATTTTTTATTATTTCATGCCAATATTAAAAAACTTTCACATATTTTTGGCAACTTTTTGTATGATTTATTGGACTAACCTATTGATCCAGTGCCCAGTGTCAGTTCCTTTTTTCTGCATATTTTTTGTATCGCAGAGTATCCATATGAAACGAAGTCCAAATGCAATAAAATTTTACGGAAAATTATTTTGGAATATATGTGATTTTCGGGAGTTGGAATCACTGCAAACGGAGACCCACACAACCCACAAGACACCAAGGCGCGCTAGAAGCCCCTAGCGCGTGGTGGTGGGTTGTGCCCTCCTCGAACGTCGGTTGGAGCTCTACTTCGGGCGCAAGGAAGCTTATATCTGGAAAAAAAATTGTGTTAAAATCATAGCACAATTGGAGTTACGGATCTCCGGGAATATAAGAAGCGATTTTCGGCCAGATCTGGGGAACGCAAAACAGAAGAGAACAGAGAGGGACATCCAATCTCGGAGGGGTGATACGTCTCCTAATTTTTGATTGTTCCATGCTATTATATTATCAACCTTGGATGTTTTATATGCATTTATATGCTATTTTATATGATTTTTGGGACTAACCTATTAACCTAGAGCCCAGTGCTAGTTTTTTGTTTTTTCCATGTTTTTGAGTACCGCAGAAAAGGAAAACCAAACGGAGTCCAATTGACCTGAAATTTCATGGAGATTGTTTTTGGACCAGAAGAAGCCCACGGAGTACCGGAGATGGACCAGAGGAGTCCCGATGCCACCACAAGGGTGGGGGCGCGCCCTACCCCCCTGGGCGCGCCCCCCTATCTCGTGGCCGCCTTGGGGACCACCTGACTTGTTCCTGACTCCAACACCTCTTATATATACCCAAACTTCCAGAAAGAAACCTAGATCAGGAGTTCCGCCGCCGCAAGCCTCTGTAGCCACCGAAAACCAATCTATACCCGTTCCGGCACCCTGTCGAAGGGGGGAATCCCTCTCCGATGGCCATCTTCATCATCTCGGCGCTCTCCATGACGAGGAGGGAGTAGTTCACACTTGGGGCTGAGGGATGTACCAGTAGCTATATGATTGATCTCTCTCTCTCTATCTCGTGTTCTTGATTCGGCACGATCTTGATGTCTCGCAAGCTTTGCTATTATAGTTGGATCTTATGATGTTTCTCCCCCTGTACTCTTTTGTAATGGATTGAGTTTTCCCTTAGAAGTTATCTTATCGGATTAAGTATTTAAGGATTTGAGAACACTTGATGTATGTCTTGCATGTGCTTATCTGTGGTGACAATGGGATATTCACGTGATCCACTTGATGTATGTTTTGGTGATCAACTTGTGAGTTCCGTGACCTCGTGAACTTATGCATAGGGGTTGGCACATGTTTTCGTCTTGACTCTCCAGTAGAAACTTTGTGGCACTCTTTGAAGTTCTTTGTGTTGGTTGAATAGATGAATCTGAGATTGTGTGGTGCATATTGTATAATCATACCCACAGATAATTGAGGTGACATTGGAATATCTAGGTGACATTAGGGTTCTACTTGATTTGTATCTTAAGGTGCTTTCTAGTATGAACTCTATGATATATTGAACTGAAAGAATAGCTTCGTGTTATTTTACTACGGACTCTTGAATAGATCGATGAGTAAGAATAACTTTGAGGTGGTTTCGTACCCTACAATAATCTCTTCGTTTGTTCTCCGCTATTAGTGACTTTGGAGTGACTCTTTGTTGCATGTTGAGGGATAGTTATATGATCCAATTATGTTATTATTGTTGAGAGAACTTGCACTAGTGAAAGTATGAACCATTGGCCTTGTTTCCTAGCATTGCAATACCGTTTACGCTCACTTTTACCACTTGCTATCTTGCTGTTTTTATATTTTCAGATTACAAAAAACTATATCTACCATCCATATTGCACTTGTATCACCATCTCGTCGCCGAACTAGTGCACCTATACAATTTACCATTGTATTGGGTGTGTTGGGGACACAAGAGACTCTTTGTTATTTGGTTGCAAGGTTGTTTGAGAGAGACCATCTTCATCCTACGCCTCCCACATATTGATAAACCTTAGGTCATCCACTTGAGGGAAATTTGCTACTGTCCTACAAACCTCTGCACTTGGAGGCCCAACAACGTCTACAAGAAGAAGGTTGTGTAGTAGACATCAAGCTCTTTTCTGGCGCCGTTGCCGGGGAGGTGAGTGCTTGAAGGTATATATTTAGATCTTGCAACCGAATCTTTTAGTTTCTTGTTTTATCACTAGTTTATTTTATAAAAGAAAATTACAAAAAATGGAATTTAGGGTACCTCACATGCTTCATCTTTTTAATATCTTTCGTGAAAATAAGGATTTCGATAATTGTGCCAAAGTGTTAGAAGAAGAATGTATTAAAATGTTTGGCACTAAATATTTGGATGATGAGCATTATTGCAATTTTGTTAGTATGAATTCTTGGAATATCCATGATGCTAATGATATGCAAAGCCACAAGCTTGGGGATGCTATGTTTGATGAAGATGATATTTTTTGTCCCCCATGTTTTCATGAGCAAATTTATTTTGATGATAGCATGCCTCCTATTTATGATGATTATATTGATGAAAGTGGGTTGGGAAGAGTGTCAACTATAGGAAGTAATGATCCCACTATTTTGGAGGGTGTTGAATCTCATTGTGATAATTATGAAAGTGGGTTTGGAGAGGTCATGACTTTAGTTAATGTTAATCCCACTATTTTGGAAGAGTGTCAACTTTGCGTACATGTGAATCGTGTTAAGAATATATTTTGTGATAGCTATATTGTTGAATTTGCTTATGATCCTACGTGTAATTATTATGAGGGAGTAACACATATGCTTGTAGGAATTGCAATAATATCAAGTTTCCTCTCTTTGTGTTGAAAATCTTGAAGATTTGCTTGTTTTACCTTCCTATGCAAGTTGATTCTTGTTCCCACAAGTTGTTTGCTCGCAAAATCCCTATGCATAGGAAGTGGGTTAAACTTAAATGTGCTAGTCATATTCTTCATGATGCTCTCTTTATGTTTCAATTCTTATCTTTTATCTGAGCATCGTTGAAATCATCATGCCTAGCTAGGGGCGTTAAACGATAGCGCTTATTGGGAGGCAACCCAATTTTATTTTTGTTCCTTGATTTTTGCTCCTGTTTAGTAATAAATAATTCATCTAGCCTCTGTTTAGATGTGGTTTTATGTTTTAATTAGTGTTTGTGCCAAGTACAACCTTTGGGAAGACTTGGGTGAAGTCTTTGCGATCTTGCTGTAAAAAACAGAAACTTTTGTGCTCACGAGATTAGCTGCCATTTTTTACTGGAGAGTGCGTTTAGGTTGATTATTTTTTGCAGATGATTAATAGACAAATTCCTAAGGTCCACCAATTTATTTCATAATTTTTGGGGTTACAGAATATTCGAAACCTCCAGATTGCTACGGACTGTTCTGTTTTTGACAGATTCTGTTTTCTATGTGTTGTTTGCTTATTTTGATGAATCTATGAGTAGTATCGGAGGGTATGAACCATAGAGAACTTGGAGTGCAGTAGATATTACACCAATATGAATTTAGAATGAGTTCACAACATTACCAAAAGTGGTGATTTATTTTCTTATACTAACGGAGCTCATGAGATTTTCTGTTGAGTTTTGTGTTGTGAAGTTTTCAAGTTTTGGGTAAAGATTCGATGGACTATGGAATAAGGAGTGGAAAGAGCCTAAGATTGGGGATGCCCAAGGCACACCAAGGTAAAATTCAAGGACAACCAAAACCCTAAGCTTGGGGATGCCCCGGATGGCATCCCCTCTTTCGTCATTGTTCATCGGTAACTTTACTTGGAGCTATATTTTTATTCACCACATGATATGTGTTTTGCTTGGTGCGTCATTTTATTTTATTTTCCTTGCTGTTTGAATAAAATATCAAGATCTGAAATTATTAAATGTTAGAGAGTCTTCACATAGTACATAATTATTTAACTACTCATTGATCTTCACTTATATCTTTCGGAGTAGTTTGTCGTTTGCTCTAGTGCTTCACTTATATCTTTTTAGAGCACGGCGGTGGTTTTATTTTGAAGAAATAGATGAAATATCATGCTTCACTTATATTATTTTGAGACTCTTTTAGAACAGCATGGTAATTTGCTTTGGTTATGAAATTAGTCCTAATATGATAGGCATCCAAGATGGGTATAATAAGAACTTCCATATAGAGTGCATTGAATACTATGAGAAGTTCGATACTTGATGATTTTTTTGAGATATGAAGATGGTGATATTAGAGTCATGCTAGTTGAGTAGTTGTGAATTTGATAGATACTTGTGTTAAAGTTTGTGATTCCCGTAGCATGCACGTATGGTGAACCGTTATGTGATGAAGTCGGAGCATGATTCATTTTCTGATTGTCTTCCTTATGAGTGGCAGTCGGGGACGAGCGATAGTATTTTCCTACCAATCGATCCCCTTAGGACCATGTGTGTAGCAATTTATTTCGATAACTAATAGATTTTTGCAATAAGTATGTGAGTTCTTTATGACTAATCTTGAGTCCATGGATTATAGGCACTCACCCTTCCACCATTGCTAGCCTCTCTAGTACTGCGCAACTTTCACCGGTACCATAAACCCACCATTACCTTCCTCAAAACAGCCACCATACCTACCTATTATGGCATTTCCATAGCCATTCCGAGATATATTGCCATGCAACTTTTCACCATTCCATTTATTATGACACGCTTCATCATTGTCATATTTCTTTGCATGATCATGTAGTTGACATCGTACCATTCATAATTCTTTCATACATGTCACTCTTGATTCATTGCATATCCCGGTACACCGCCGGAGGCATTCACATAGAGTCATATTTTGTTCTAAGTATCGAGTTGTAATTCTGGAGTTGTAAGTAAATAAAAGTGATATGATCATCATTATTAGAGCATTGTCCCATGTGAGGAAAGGATGATGGAGAATATGATTCCCCCACAAGTGGGGATGAGATTCCGGACGAAAAATCTTTCCCTAATAATAAAGCACGGGTTGAGTCTGTCGGGTTCACCGTCGCGCCTGTTTTACACAAAGGTCCCTGAGGTTTTCTAAAATAAACCCGCAACCCTTTCTTATGTGAGAAAAATGTTTCGTTCAGGCTATTTTTCATAAGTCCCCCTGTAGTTTTCAATATTCTAAATGTGGTCCACAAGAACGGGCTCACAATTCTAAGGAAAAAAAGAACACAGGGCTCTCCTTCGCCTCTCAATCCCAGCCGAGACGACCGACCCCGACGACACTCGATCTGGTGACCCCGGAGCTCTCTCCTCGCTGTCAGCGCCGCGGCACTGGTCACCGTGGCAGCTGTCTTCGTCCTCCCTGGCCCAGCCTCCCGCCTCCCGTGTATGCGCGCTCATCCCACTCTCTCCCTCCTCGCATCTGTCGCCCCCTTCGCTGCCGCCATGGCCATCCTTGCCGGCCGCGTGCTCCGCGTCAGCAGCTACGACTCCCCCGCGCACGAGAAGACGCGCCGGAACCCCTTCTCCTAAACGTGCACAAACTCGTCCTGAACAGCAAGCGCCGCCGCCGATCTATGCTCTCTCCTCTCCACGCCGTTGATTTGTCCTCTTCGGCTTCCTTCCAGCCCCATGTTCTCCTTCCTCTCCCCACCGCCCCAATCCTACCTGGTGCCACACCCAGCCTCCTCCACCGCTCTACGTCGACCTCCTGGGGCTAGCGACCGTGTTCAATTTGGATCAAATTCAGTGCCATGTCCGTGCAGAAGACCTACTTCGTCCCAGGTATCTTTTTTCTTTGTGCAAATTATGATGGAGCTATGTTTGATTTACAATGATTTACAGCCAGAGTTTATTGATGGTTAAACTAGAAATTAAAGTCAACATGAGCAAGTATTTAACACAATTGGTCTGTTGGCATAGGCTCAAGCAAGAACCTCATCAATCTGTACTTTTGCCATCTTGTTTCCTTTGTGAAACTAGCTGCAGCAAAAGTGCTTCTTGTTGTACAATATCGGCACAGAGCCAATTGATACAACAATTTTTTCAACTGATTGCCTGTTGTAGTGCTTCTTGATGTACAAGACCACATATGGTTTCCACCAAGAAGCTGGGCCAGTGACATTGGACTCCGGTAAGCTCATGAAAACTCTTGCAATCCAGACTTGGGAGAGTCAAATTGACAAGTATCTTTTATAATGATAGCTAACACAGCTTACTGTGGTTTATTTGGTCCATGTAGAGCTGGCATGGTATGGCTACACTTCAAACAATTTTACTTGCTAACAAAAATCAACTAAAACTAAAAGAATAGATCTTTCTCTTGATGAAATTGATTTGGACGCACGATGTGGTATACATATGTTAAGTTTATCTGTATGTAATAATGCAATGCTTATGGTTGATAGTGCTACAAATTTGCGTTGTGGGCAGCAATAACTGGTTAGCCTTCTGTAACTTCTATTTCTATTACTGCAGCATAATTGCTTTTTACATGGAGCTGGCTACTATTTATTCTTTTTCATCAGGATTTTTTACATCAAGCTAACTACTATTCCTTCTTTTTTTCCAGTAGTACAGGTGCATTTCAGAGGGGAGCATGTGTGTTACCTTGATTGAGTTGAGTTTCGTGTGCTGCATTACCATTATAATTGAGTTACCAGTAGCAAAGAAAGAGAGTCATGTAGGCACTAAAATATGATAAGGTAGTCTGCTCTTGCAAATCATCTTGTTAACCATTTTTCCATAGAAGTGTTACTAAACTCTACCAAGTTCTATAATGACACAATATTAACTTGTTACATGACAAGTTTACTGAGTAATGAGTATGCACAGAAGTTTCAATTCTTTGTTATCTATAGTCTACTTAGAATATAACTCATAAGGTATGAACATAATTACTGTTTTTTGTCGTGTCAATGTACATCCATATTGGCTGACAAGCTATCTTGCGAACCCCCGGATCGTGGCATTCCCGTGGAGGGAGAGGGTGGCAGATGGTAACAGGAGGCAGGGGACACGATGTTTACCTAGGTTCGGGCCCTCTTGATGGAGGTAATACCCTACGTCCTGCTTGATTGTTCTTGATGATATGAGTATTACAAGAGTTGATCTACCACAATATCAGAGATGCTAAACCCTAGAAGCTAGCCTATGGTATGATTGTATGTTGTCCTACGGACTAAAACCCTCCGGTTTATATAGACACCAGAGGGGGCTAGGGTTACACAAGGTCGGTTACAAAGCAGGAGATATACATATCCGTATTGCCTAGCTTGCCTTCCACGCCAAGTAGAGTCCCATCCGGACACGGGATGAAGTCTTCAATCTTATATCTTCATAGTCCAATAGTCCGGCCAAAGGATATAGTCCGGCTGTCCGGAGACCCCCTAATCCAGGACTCCCTTAGTAGCCCCTGAACCAGGCTTCAATGACGATGAGTCCGGCGCGCAGTGTTGTATTCGGCATTGCAAGGCGGGTTCCTCCTCCGAATACACCACGGAAGAGTTTGAATACAAGGATAGTGTCCGACCCTGCAAAATAAGTTTCACATACCACCGTAGAGAGAATAATATTTCCACAAATCTAATCTGCTAACATGTTTTGACAGCATGACATCACGCCAAGGCCCGATCATTATTTGAACCATTTTTCTTTAACCAGCCCCGCACATAACGCGAGGTGGTTTCTTGACACGTCTTGTCGAAGCAGAGATCGTGTTCCCCTTATCACGGGATTCTCATCAATACAAACATGGGTAACCCAACTGTGCCTGTTGGTATGACTCCTATATCTTAGGTAAGTCTCAAACGACTATGAGGAAGACGCCTGATATTCACCCTCTTTATAAAGGGGACAAGGCTTTTTCTTTTTTCCCTCCTGCGCTCAATCGAATCCTTCCCCCGCCTCGAGTTCTAACACCCAAAGCTTAGGTCAGGTGCTTCAGACCTTCAATCATGTCCGGATCCAGCCTTCAAGGCCAGTGGATGCCTTCCTCCGTCACGGAGGAGGACATCAAGAAGTTGAGGGAGGTCAGATATCTGACCGCCGAAATTTCGCATAGGCTGCCCGCCCAAGGGCAGGTCGTCCCTACTCCCGAACCCGACGAGAGTGTTGTGTTCGTCTCACACTTCCTCCGAGGACTAGGCCTCGCTCTGGATCCCTTTGTTAGGGGTCTTATATTCTATTACGGGCTAGATTTTCATGATCTGGCGCCGGATTCCCTTCTTCACATCTCATCATTCATTGTCGTATGTGAGGCCTTCCTCCGCATTACCCCTCACTTTGGCATGTGGCTCAAGACCTTCGATGTGAAGCCGAAGACGGTCGAGGGGCAGTACGCAGCGTGCGGAGGTGCTTTAATAAGAAAAATTGCTGACGCTCCATGGCCAAAGGGTTCCTTTCCAGAGGTGTCCGGATTGTGGCAGCGGGAGTGGTTTTACATCACAGCTCCCCGAAGTGCCAAATGGGTAGCTGCCCCCACCTTTCGCTCGGGCCCCCCACCACAACTGATGCCATGGATCAGCAGGGGGCTGAGCTGGGGTCCAGCCAAGGACGTGCCAATACTGCAGAGCCGTATCTAAGATCTCTTCAAGGGAGATTTCAGTCTGGTTATGGTAATGCAAGTTATGTTGGTTCGTCGAGTCCAACCTTGCAAACGCCGACCCCTCCACATGTGGGAATTCAACCTGGAAGGACTGTGCACTATTCAGCATTTCCTCAGCATGACGCACGAGGAGATGTACAAATCATTCTTCAGACCCCAAATAGAGTGTCCGGACACCATCGAGGACTTGGGCCTAAGTTGCAACGCCCCGCTGCCCAAGTAAGTAATCCCATGGCCGAACACACTGTCCTTTTATTTATCATGACATCATTCTAAAGAATCGCTCTTTGACCAGGACTGGATAACAAAGGCAAAGATGATCTGGTGTTCGGCCCCCCTTCGTGAGGGCTTGGACAATCCGGTGCTGGAAAAGATGCTCGAGCCAGCACCTTGTCTAGTGCCCTCAAAGGAAGATGAAGGGGGGAATAAAGAGGGCGAAAGCGGGCCTCCTTCGCTACCTATTCCAACTGAGGGAATGTGCGCCTACGCGAGGGAGGATAACACAGGGGAAGAATCTGACATTCTCTCTCCCTGGGGAAGGAAGAGGACTACCTCTGAAGATCCGGAAACTAAGGTTTCCAAACAGGAGAAGAAGTCTCCGCCAAAGGGTCCTGCCTCGGTGGGTATTCTTGTCGCACAATGTCCGCGCGGGGATCAGCCCTCTACCGAGCAGTAAGTAATCAAAAAGTACTTAATAGTGAAGATATCCTACCTTACTTACGAAGACAATAACCGATGCTTATAAATTGTAGTTCGGATCGCAACCCTTCTCGATAGAGTTCATCTTCGGGGGATCTTCTTCCGGAGATGATGGAGAGCGAAACGCCTCCCTCGGACTCCCCAGCTCAAGAAGCGGGCGACCTTGAAGTGTCGTTGCGAAAGGTATCTCCGGATCCACTAGGGCCAGAGGAAAACCCTTTGGCTGCCCGGAATCCCCAGTATCCGGCTCCTGAGGAGAGCGACAGCAAGAGTCCATGCAGTGTGCGGTCGGACGTGCTGAAGGATCTTCTAGGGCAAGCTACCGTCTCGGAAGCGCATCGTACGCTAATGGGTATGGTAATTGAAAGGATTTCATCCGCTGAAAGCGGTTTGCACGAAGCTTTTATGAGTCTGCTAAAAGGCTTTGAGGTACGTGAAATAATGTATGCCTTTAACAGTACCGCATACGTTAGGTATGCCCATGCAGATATTAGCCCCTGAGACTCTGGTTGTCGTCTAGAACGGCGACAAAGAGAGGATCATAGTCCCAGGTAATAACCAGACCGCCTTTATGTGCAGGTGGTTGAAGCTCCGGTTGCTAGCCGGACTGATGGGTTTGCCGAACTAAAGCGGCAACTGGATGCGGCAGATGCCGACATCGTGCTTGTCAACAACCGGCTTGACGAGGCACAGGGTGAGTGTTTTTTTCTGGTGATCGTCACATAATAAGAGCAGCATGATGCCAATATCTTTAATATGTTGTGACTGCAGATGGAGCTGCCACCGTGGAGACCCTTCGGGCGGAGCTTGCCCGAGCCAAGGAGCAATCAAGGAGTAGCCATGCGGTCGCTTTAAAGGCGGCCGAAGAGTTAAGGACTGAACAGGCCGCGCATTGTGAGAGCAAGGAAAAAATAGCCAAGATGGCTGTAGAGTTAAAAGATGCTGCTGACCGTTACCAGCTTCTTGAAGAAGAAAACCGGGCAAAGGCGACGGACCTGGAGAAGGCCCGGGTGGCTGCCAAGGAAGCCTGCTCGAAAATTAGAGCGACGAGGGAGGAGCTGAATCAAGCTGCAGATATCGTGTCTGGGAAGCCCTTCTTGTTGCGGACTAAGTTCGGAGATCCGAAGTATGCTCCTCTGGACCGGCTATGGAGTTCTGCGGACGCGTACATGGATTTGGCTGCAAGTGCTGCTGATGCGGCCGAGTACTTCAAGGATCAGAAAGGTCCCGAAGTGGAAAAGCTGTTCTGGTCACAGTTTCAAGCTCCAGTCCGTCCGCTACTGTTGAATGAGCGATTGGCCGGGTGGGCCAAGCTCCATAGGTTGTTCGGACTTGCCATGAGGTCCGTTGTGGATCACCTGTGGCCGGGAGGGCCAAGGCCCAATAGCTACTTCAGCTTAGTGCAACAATTCTTTGGTGCTGTGCCACCCATCGATGCTGTAAAGAGATCGGCGTGCATAGAAGATGCGCGGATGGCCCATCCCCGTGTCAAGACATACTGGGCGGAGATGGAGGCCACCACTATTGCGGCATAGGGTTCAACCATAGGCCGAGTGGCTGCCGAGCACTATTTTGAAGAAGTCCTTGAAGGCGCTCGTTCGATAGAGGCTCGGTGCTCGAAGAATATTATTTTCCAGTGACATGTAGTCCTATTGTACAATCAATGTTTTTCTGAATTAATCAAGGCTGTATTTATACTTTTGCCCGAAAGTACTATGATGCCTCCTGTGCGGCCGTTTATGTATATATGTATATAACCTGAAAGTTTGCAGTCGTCGGCTTCTGCCCCCATGCATATAATGCGGGGGGGGGGGGGTTTGCAAAAGATGCATATCCACACTTGATCCAACGTCTTGGTCCGTTAAGGCGGTGATAGCGTAGCGAACGAGGCAATCGGACTATATTGCTTTAACACTTTCACTTAGCCATAGGAGTTTGACAGTGGGGCTACTATATAGCCCCTGGTACTTCTGCGCTCGTCCGAATACGGGGCACATACATACATGACCGGGAAACAGCCCTTCGTTAATGCGGAGGAATCCCGAAGATTCCGATTAGTCATCGAGTGGTTGACCAGTCTTTTGCTATATCATGACAGTCAGTTTTCTGCTTTCTCTACTGAGGTACTCATCCGGATGAAACAGGGCACAATCGTAGTAGTTCTCCCAGTGCTACCTTAGCCGATATAACGGAACGTAAGGTACCAAAATGTGGGAGCCGGGCAAACCCAACATTTGACCAAAGACATGATTCGGAGCTGATGCATATAGGGCCAAACTCACGATGCCGAACACTCC
Source organism: Triticum urartu (assembly GCF_003073215.2). NCBI lineage: Eukaryota > Viridiplantae > Streptophyta > Magnoliopsida > Poales > Poaceae > Triticum > Triticum urartu. The sequence goes on from NC_053025.1 coordinate 486,120,506, forward strand.
GTAAGGTGTTTGGTCTTTATAACATATACCAGGCTAAACAATGCCCTTTATAAGAAACCCCATGTGTCTAGTTACGTGCGAAATCCTAGCGTGGCCACATGCCAATAACGTCGGCATCCTTCTCGGTTGTGTGGAGTATCCGGAGGATGTGAGCAACAAGAGACAGTAAAAAAAGGTTTACGCAGGGTCTTAATCTAAAAAGATACCTTTGGGCGGGTCCCTACTGCACGTCTGCGCCTGTATCTCCGTTGTGCCATGTCCTGGACGGGTGTAGCACGATTGTCATCTGCAAAAGGAAAGAACTTAGGTGAAAGTTTTCGTGCCAAAAAGAAGAATGAATTATCAAAATTCTAGAGAAGCCTAATTGAGCCGGGCTGACCCTGATTACACGCGGGAAGCTCTTGGTACCGTTTTATGAGGGTTCGAAAACCAATCTCATGCATGTATGATGGAACGCCGGACTCGTCTAACCGTGTCCGTGGTCTTGACGACCTGCCATTTTTTCTGGTTGGTGAGGCCGTCTAGTGTGCGACTGTTAGAGCCGCCGCGTCCTCTCCCGTACGTAAAGAATGGTTGGTATTTCCGCTAACTATGATGTCGCCTCGTGGACCGGGCATCTTGAGCTTGAGAAAAGCATAATGCGGTATTGCGTTAAAGCGAGCGAAAGCCGCCCTTCCGAGTAGTGCTTGAAAATCACTCCGGAATGGAGCGATGTGAAAAGTTAACGTTTCACTCCGGAAGTTATCGGGAGAACCGAATACCACCTCTAGTAGTAGAGAGCCCGTGCAGTGGGCCTCTTGGCCTAGTATTACTCCCTTGAAGGTAGTATTACTGTGGCTTATTTGTGTCGGGTCTATCCCCATTTTGCAGATTGTGTCCTGATATATTAGATTTAGATCACTATCGCCGTCCATGAGGACCCTTGTGAAATGGTACCCATTTATTATTGGGTCGAACACCAAGGCCGCCAGTCCTTCGCACCGGATATGTGTATCGTGATCCCTACGATCGAAAGTGATCGGGCAGGCCGACCAGGGGTTGGACCTAGGGGTGACGGGCTCTATGGCGCGTGTGCCTCAGAGTGCGTGATTGCTTCTCCTCTTTGTCACCTAGATCACGTTTACTGTTTTAACCTCTGGTGGGAACTTTCTCTGTCCTCCGGCGCTTTGCTGGCGAGGTTCATCCTCGTCTGCGCTTGGTGTCTCTTCCCCTTTGTGTTCATCGTTTAGCTTACCGGCCTGCTTGAAGACCCAACATTCTCTATGGGTATGATTTGCAGGTTTGTCTGGGGTGCCGTGAATCTGACAGAGTTTGTCAAGAATTTTGTTTAGGCCAGATTGTCCTTCTCTGCTGCCTTTTAAAGGCTTTTTTCATTGACCTGGTCGGGAGCCCCTGAATCCAGCGTTTACTACTATGTTATCTGGGCTACCTTCTTTATTTCGACACTTGTTTTTGGTGTGTTGTGGTTTACCATTACCATCCCTGACTTCGGATGTGCTTGGGTCACTGGTGCTGCTACGGGCCAACCAGCTGTCCTCACCCGCACAAAAGCGGGTCATGAGCCTTGTTAGGGCTGCCATTGTTCTCGGTTTTTCTTGACCGAGGTGTCTGGCGAGCCATTTGTCTCAGACGCTGTGTTTGAAAGCTGCTAAGGCTTCGGCATCCAGACAGTCGACAATTTGGTTCTTCTTGGTGAGAAACCTGTTCCAAAGCTTTTGGGCGGACTTTCCGGACTGTTGGATTATATGACTTAAATCGTCTGCATCCGGAGGTCGGACATAAGTCCCTTCAAAATTGGCCCGAAAAGCGTCCTCGAGCTCCTCCCCCCTTCCAATTCAGTTTTCGGAGAGGCTTTTCAGCCAGTGCCTAGCTAGCCCTTTAAGAATGAGGGGCAAGTATTTAATCGCATGGAGATCGTCTCCATGAGCCATATGGATGTGGAGGATGAAGTCCTCTATCCAGACTCCAGGGTCTGTGGTTCCGTCGTATGCCTCTATGTTCACCGGTTTGAATCCCTCTGGGAATTCGTGATCCAGCACCTCATCAGTGAAACATAAGGGGTGTGCGGCACCCCTGTATTGGGATGCGCCATGGTGTTCGGACGGTTGTAGTATTCGGTGTTGGTTGTGTACCGTAGCGTGCTTCCTAGATCCATAGATAGATCTGGTCACGCTGGATTTTTGATGCAAGTTCTCACATAGATCGTATGTTGACTTATGCGTGACTTTGTTAGCCGCTCTATCGCGTTCACATGGTGGTGGATCCGACCGGTTGGCCGTATCACTTTTCGGCTGTATGGGCTCTAAGGCCTCATCGTCGAATTCCGGTAATAGCTTGCGCTTTGGATAGCTATTTGGATGGTAACTTCCACCATACTTGTGCGACCTTGAGCCTTTGCTTCTATTTCTTCAGGCTTCTCGCTGTGGCAATAAGCCTTCTGCGGCGGTTCTCTTGCTCCAAGTGTGTTTTCGGGATGATGGGTGCATCTTCGTCCAGACTGTTTTCTTCCCTAGACGGGGATTGATGAGGCTTATCTTTGGCGTCATCGTGTTCGGACGTCGGATCCGTACTATGTTTGCAGTTTGCATCTTGATCGTATTCTGCCACCGGGTGGTGCAGTTGTCGTCTCTTCCAGAGTCGCGTGGACTATTATTATCGCTGTTCTTGCTATGGCGGGACTTAGAGCGGCACCGCTGACGTCGGCGCTTGGGTTGCTTCTTGGAGGTGTCATCCTCCGATGTCTCATCGCCATTGGCTTCTTTGGGGGTGTCCACCATGTATACGTCATGTGATGAAGTAGCGGTCCAGCGCCCTGTGGGCGGTGGTTCCGGTTCGTCTCCTGCATCGTCGTCAATACCGTTGATGTCTTCGGAGTCGAAGTCGAGCATGTCGGTTAAGTCGTCGACAGTGGCTACTAAATGGGTGGTGGGTGGGCAGTGAATTTCTTCGTCATCCGCATCCCATTCTAGCCGGACATAGTTCGGCCAGGGTTCTCTTGACAGGGAGAGAGACCTTAATGAATTTAGCACATCTCCGAAAGGTGAGTGCTGAAAGATATCCGCGGAGGTGAACTCCATGATCAGTGCCCTGTCGGTTTCGACAGGCACAGATGTAGGCGGCTCAGAGTCCATGGCCGGGGATAAATCCAGTGGTTCGGCGACACGGCTCTCGTACGGGGTGAAGTCAGTATTCGGCTCTATCGCCAACTGAGAGTGCGGCCTCCATCGTGGGGTCCATCCCTTCACTCTCGGATGGCGCGACTTGCTCCGGATTAAAGGCCGGAGTAGCTGCGGATGCGATCTCCCGAACATTGTCCGATGGTAGATTTACGTCTTGCTCGTCGTGACTGTGCGGCGCGTCCGGCAAGGGCTCGAATCCGTCGAAGATCAAGTCTCCGCGGATATCAGCCGTGTAGTTCAAGTTTCCAAATATGACCTGATGGCCAGGGGCATAGCTCTCAATCTGCTCCAGATGGCCAAGCGAATTGGCCCGCAGTGCAAAGCCGCCAAATATGAAGATCTGTCCGGGGAGGAAAGCCACACCCTGGACGGCATCGCTAGCGATGATCGAAGGAGCCATCAAGCCTTATGGTGACAACACAGTGGAACTCTCAATGAAAGCACCAATGTCGATGTCAAAACCGGCGGATCTCAGGTAGGGGGTCCCGAACTGTGCGTCTAAGGCGGATGGTAACAGGAGGCAGGGGACACGATGTTTACCCAGGTTCGGGCCCTCTTGATGGAGGTAATACCCTATGTCCTGCTTTATTGTTCTTGATGATATGAGTATTACAAGAGTTGATCTACCACGAGATCAGAGAGGCTAAACCCTAGAAGCTAGCCTATGGTATGATTGTATGTTGTCCTACAGACTAAAACCCTCCGGTTTATATAGACACCGGAGGGGGCTAGGGTTACACAAGTTCGGTTACAAAGGAGGAGATATACATATCCGTATTGCCTAGCTTGCCTTCCACGCCAAGTACAGTCCCATCCGGACACGAGACGAAGTCTTCAATCTTGTATCTTCATAGTCCAACAGTTCGGCCAAAGGATATAGTCCGGCTGTCTGGAGACCCCCTAATCGAGGACTCCCTCACTCTCCCATCGAGCGCCGGATCGAAGAAGCAACAGCTCCCCACCTCCATCCCGTCTCCTCCCCTACATTGGCCGTGCCACGGCATGCTCATGGAACAGAGTCGCGGAAGCACCTAGAGAGTGCAATGTCAACAGCTGGATCTACAGACATTAAGCCGCCGACAAAAAGAGGGATCTTGTGGACGCATAGAATGAGGTGCAAACCGCAGAGGTAAAATCTTGATCAACATTGCAGAGTTAGGAGTGAAGGTCTTAATTTCTATTGTAGATGGTTTTATTATTTGTTGGAAGTTCCTTGGTTCAATTGTTCTGAGTTCTGACAAGTTATAATGGGATTGTTGTTTCTTTAGTGAGAAAAGTCACAATATTTAGTTTAGAAGGTTGAACTACGCTTTTTTGGAACGACATCGGTGTAAATTTCAAAAGCTGTTTGATAAGATCTGTTGTGTTTGTTTGTTATAGTGGTGATGTCTGTTCTTCACAGGGTGATATATCAAATCCTAGAGTTGTAAATAAGAAGTTATTTTTACTCTGTTTCAGGATACTACTCCAATACCTATCCATTTACAGATTTACATGCTTGAATATTTGCAGCCACATACAAGATACCTGTTTATTTTGCTTAGTTATTCACCTATATTGAGCCATATGAAATTATCTTCCTAGATGTGTAATAAGCCATGAAGTTGTTCAATCATTAACGGCCGCAATGCTTGAACTTCCATGAAGAGCTTTGAAAATAAATATTGTGCACCTCTATTTAAAGTGCTTCTTCTGTGCATTTCTATAAGAAAAACTATACGCAAATCATGAAGCATCGGATTGTATCAACCAAATTGGCAATGACCGCAACCTAATAATACTTGTCCTTACTTAACCATACAAAGAACTGCTTTGTAAATAGCGGCATCGAATCAAAACGAGTGGAGTAGTGTTTCTGGGAAAATAGATTGATAGGGGTCTCTAACAAATGTTACCATATGTTATTGCATCTCAAGATAGTTAAGTGTCTTTGACGGATGTTAGCATATATATTCTTGCATCTCGAGATGATATTGGATAACTTGCGTGTGCATATATCTCAAGGATAATTAATTTATGTTATATGGCTGCGATCATGCTTGCATTAGCATCAGTTCATGTTATGTGACTGTTCTTTTCGGTTGACCAATGGTCTCTTTGTGATGTTATCATAATCCAGACCTAATTAGGGCTCCGGTTCATGTCTCATTACACTAGTTACTGTCCACAGTAATTCAGAGTTGTAGAAAGAGATGGAGCGGTGAGAACTAAATATCCTCTACTCCTTTTTGTAAGTTTGATTGAACAGTCGACCTCAAAATGATATCACTTTGATTAACATATCATGTGATAATTTTTCTATCAATCGCAAAAGAAAAAACAAATGCCCATTTGGTCTTTTGGGGCCTGGACGAGAGTTACCTTTATTTCACTGATGATATTACCCAGCTTTCCTGCCTAGTTTTATATTTGGTTTCTCATACTAGGAGTTGTTAATAAGCTGCAACTGATGAGATGGAACGATATTTCTTTTTTTAGCACTTAACCACAGGAACAAACTATTTTGTGAATATCAGCATCGAATAGAAACGAACGAAGTAGAGATACTGGGAAATGGATAGGCTGGTGTCTCTAACAGGTGCTAGCATATATTCTTTGCATCTCAAGATTATCTGGTACACAAATTTTCTTTCTCTCTTTGTTGTATGACGATCTTAATAGATCAGTAACCTATATGAGAAACAGTATGTTTGTCATTTTTATTATCACGATGATCATCAGTAACCTATGCTGGGGTGATGAGTCACTCTATTGTTTAGTTGGGATCAGCAGCTGAAGTTCGTACATACTAAAAGAATAAGATACCTCCATTTAATGTCAAATACTCTTGAACTTTATTAGTCCTGACTACGATAAATATAAATTCACTCGGTACAAAAATAATAGTCTTGGAAATTTCTTGCACATTGTTGCTTGGGTTGATGACTAGCTGAACAACTCTGTTGCCACTGCTTGCAACTGTGCCATTGGCCTTCCCCTAGGTCGTCCTTCTCAACTGCAATCTTTGCTTGCCCAAGTTAAGTCCCTCCTCTTTTCCAATGGCCCACCTGGATGGTGGCCTCCCATAAAAGCACTAAACCCAAATGTGAAGCCGGCTCTGTATCCCATTGTTTACTCGTTTTCTCCCATTGCAACGCATGAATGAGGCTTCTTTACAATACATGAGGCATGTAATTCACAATATATTTTGTGTTATGTGTAGTTTGCTCAGTTGTGCTAATTGTTATTGTTATGTTTCCTGTATTGCTACATTGACATGTTGCTTTCCTTATATATAGATCAAATTAGCATATTGTGGTTTTCGGTCTCCTCATCGCCGAGTGGCATTGTTTGTATGCTACATTCCCCTAGGATGAATTGTTGGGTCAAGCAGTAGGAGGTCGGGATCACTCGCTCATCGAGGCTGTCGTGCCGAGTGCAAATGTTACAACAGAGATGAGGAGCCCGTTGCAACGCACGGGCATATGTACTAGTAAATAAAAAGAGAAAAAAGAGGCCATAAAAAAGAGAAGGCCCAAAAAACAAAAAAACAAAAAAGAGAGAAAAAGAGAGAAGGGGCAATGTTACTATCATTTTTCCACACTTGTGCTTCGAAGTAGCACCATGATCTTCATTATAGAGAGTCTCCTATGTTGTCACTTTCATATACTAGTGGGAATCTTTCATTATAGAACTTGGCTTGTATATTCGAATGATGGGCTTCCTCAAAATGCCCTAGGTCTTCGTGAGCAAGCGAGTTGGATGCACACCCACTTAGTTTCTTTTTGAGCTTTCATACACTTATAGCTCTAGTGCATCCGTTGCATCGCAATCCCTACTCACTCACATTGATAACTATTGATGGGCATCTCCATAGCCCATTGATACGCCTAGTTGATGTGAGACTATCTTCTCCATTTTTTCTTCTCCACAACCACCATTCTGTTCCACCTATAGTGCTATGTCCATGGCTCACGCTCACGTATTGTGTGATAGTTGAAAAGGTTTGAGAACATCAAAAGTATGAAACAGTTGCTTGGCTTGTCATCGGGGTTGTGCATGATTTAAATATTTTGTGTGGTGAAGATAGAGCATAGCCAGACTATATGATTTTGTAGGGATAGCTTTCTTCAGCCATGTTATTTTGAGAAGACATAATTACTTTGTTAGTATGATTGAAGTATTATTGCTTTTATGTCAATATTAAACTTTTGTCTTGAATCTTGCGGATTTGACATTCATGCCACAATAAAGAAAATTACATTGATAAATATGTTAGGTAGCATTCCACATCAAAAATTCTGTTTTTTATCATTTGCCTACTCAAGGACGACCAGGAATTAAGCTTGGGGATCCTTGATACGTCTCCAACGTATCTATAATTTTTGATTGTTCCATCCTATTATATTATCAACCTTGGATGTTTTATATGCATTTATATGCTATTTTATATCATTTTTGGGACTAACCTATTAACATAGAGCCCAGTGCCAGTTTCTGTTTTTGAGTATCGCGGAAAAGGAAAACCAAACGGAGTCCAATTGACCTGAAATTTCACGGAGATCGTTTATGGACCAGAAGAAGCCCACGGAGTACCGGAGACGGACAATAGGAGTCCCGAGGCCAACACGAGTCTCGTGGCCACCTCGGGGACCCTCCTGACTTGTTCCCGACTCCAACACCTCTTATATATACCCAAACTTCCAGAAAGAACCTAGATAGGGAGTTCCACCACTGCAAGCCTCTGTAGCCACCGAAAACCAATCTAGACCCATTCCGGCACCCTGCCAAAGGGGGGAATCCCTCTCCGGTGGCCATATTCATCATCCCAGCACTCTCCATGACGAGGAGGCAGTAGTTCACCCTCGGGGATGAGGATATGTACCAGTAGCTATGTGTTTGATCTCTCTCTCTATCTATCTATCTCTCGTGTTCTTGATTCGGCACGATCTTGATGTATCGCGAGCTTTGCTATTATAGTTGGATCTTATGATGTTTCTCCCCCTCTACTCTCTTGTAATGGATTGAGTTTTCCCTTTGAACTTATCTTATCGAGTTGAGTCTTTAAGGATTTGAGAACACTTGATGTATGTCTTGCATGTGCTTATCTGTGGTGACAATGGGATATTCACGTGATCCACTTGATGTATGTTTTTGTTATCAACTTGCGAGTTCCGTGACCTCATGAACTTATGCATAGGGGTTGACACACGTTTTCGTCTTGACTCTCCGGTAGAAACTTTGGGGCGCTCTTTGAAGTTCTTTGTGTTGGTTGAATAGATGAATCTGAGATTGTGTGGTGCATATTGTATAATCATACCCACGGATACTTGAGGTGACATTGGAGTATCTAGGTGACATTAGGGTTCTAGTTGATTTGTATCTTAAGGTGCTTTCTAGTATGAACTCTATGATAGATTGAACGAAAATAATAGCTTCATGTTATTTTACTACCGACTCTTGAATAGATCGATCAGAAAGAATAACTTTGAGGAGGTTTCATACCCTACAATAATCTCTTCGTTTGTTCTCCGCTATTAGTGACTTTGGAGTGACTCTTAGTTGCATGTTGAGGGATAGTTATATGATCCAATTATGTTATTATTGTTAAGAGAACTTGCACTAGTGAAAGTATGAACCCTAGGCCTTGTTTCCTAGCATTGCAATACCGTTTACGCTCACATTTACCACTTGCTACCTTGCTGTTTTTATATTTTCAGATTACAAAAACCTATATCTACCATCCATATTGCAGTTGTATCACCATCTCTTCGCCGAACTAGTGCACCTATACAATATACCATTGTATTGGGTGTGTTGGGGACACAAGAGACTCTTTGTTATTTGATTGCAGGGTTGTTTGAGAGAGACCATCTTCATCCTACGCCTGCCACGGATTGATAAACCTTAGGTCATCCACTTGAGGGAAATTTGCTACTGTCCTACAAACCTCTACACTTGGAGGCCCAACAACATCTACAAGAAGAAGGTTGTGTAGTAGACATCAAGGGGCTCCCGCCCCTCCGCCGCCATAGCATACCATGGACCAGAGGGTGAATTCTCCTCCCCATCTAGGGGGAGGCCAAGGAAGAAGAAGTAGGTGGGCTCTCTCCCCCTCGCTTTCGGTGGCGCCGAAGTGCCTCCGGGGCAACGATCGGGATGGCGATCTACATCAACAATCTTGCTACCGTCAACACCAAGTTTCTCCCCCTCTATGCAGCGGTGTAACACCTCTTCTCCCCGCTGTAATCTCTACTTAAACATGGTGCTCAACTCCATATATTATTTTCCAATGATCTATGGTTATCCTATGATGTTTGAGTAGATCCGTTTTGTCCTATGGGTTAATCGTGATCTTGGTTGGTATGATTGTATATTTTATTTATGGTGCTGTCCTACAGTGCCCTCTGTTCTCGCGCAAACGTGAGGGGCCCCCGCTGTAGCGTGTTGCAATATGTTCATGGTTCACTTATGGTGGGTTGCGAGAGTGACAGAAGCTTAAACCCGAGTAGGTGGGCTATGGCGTGTGGGATAAAGAGGACTTGATAATTAATGCTATGGTTGGGTTTCATGACCTTAATGATCTTTAGTAGTTGCGGATGCTTGCTAGAGTTCCAATCATAAGTGCATATGATCCAAGTAGAGAAAGTATGTTAGCTCATGCCTATCCCTCATATAGAATTGCAAGGATGATTACTGGTACTTGTTATCGATTGCCTAGGGACAAATAAGTTTCTTGTTGACAAAAAACCTTTAACTAAACACCTAACTTTTATTATCTTGCAAAGTACTTCTCGTTTTATTCTTGCAAAGTAGTTCTAGCATCACACCTACAAAATAGTTTCATACTTGTTTCCGATAAAGCAAGTGTCAAGTGTGCGTAGAGTTGTATCGGTGGATGATTGAACTGGAGGGAATATTTGTTCTGCCTTTAGCTCCTCGTTGGGTTCAACACTCTTATTTATCGAAAAAGGCTACAAACGATCCCCTATACTTGTGGGTTATCAAGACCTTTTTCTAGCGCCGTTGCCGGGGAGCAATAGCATGGGATGAATATTCTCGTGTGTGCTTGTTTTCTATATCACTAAGTAGATTTTATTTCCTATTCTAAGTTGTTCTCTATCTCTAGTTATGGATATGGAACACGAAACACCAGAAAAATTTGTGGTACTTGCTACTCATGGAGATGGGGAACCTCCTAAAACCCTCGATGCTCGTTATGTTAAAAATATTATGCACTACTTTGATAATCCTGAGAAAACCCCATTCAACATGATAATGGGAGTAACGTTGGATCAACGTGAATACTTTAGGAATTATCGGTTGACACAAAAGGGGGAACTTTTATGGGATCAAATCTATATGTTGCATTGGTATGCTCGAGATTTATGCTTGAGATATGATTTTACTTGTTGCTCTAGGATGAATTCTCCACACCATCCATTTTCATGCAAATTTAATGATAATGAAACCTTGTCTTCTTATGCTAATGGTATATATGATTACTATGATGTGGAACGAATAGAAGAATTTTTTGCTTTTAAGGGTGCTTACGAAATTGAATCTTTGTTTGAAAAGTATAAAGCTCTTGATGATGATCTTTATAGACCTTAAAATTTTGCCATCCTTAAATAATGCTATGATAATTATAAGTATAATTCCGATATTGATGAATTTATTGAGAAAATATCCGCTGTCCGAGAAGATACTAATATTTCGCAGGAGTCTGTGGAAGAAGATATTGAGGAAACTATGAGCTCATTGGATGGAAAAGATGATGAGGAGAGCGAAGAACAAAAGGAAGAAGAGAGGATTAGCTACCCATGCCCACCTTCTAATGAGAGTAACTGTTTAACTCATACATTGTTTAATTTCCCTTCGTTCTTACCGAAGGATGAATGCCATGATAATTGCTATGATCCCGTTGATTCGTTTAAATATCCCTTTTTGATGAACTTGATGCTTGCTATGCTTATCGCCAAGATGCCAATATGAATTATGCTTATGGAGATGAACTTGCTATAGTTCCTTATGTTAAGAATGACACTGTTGCTATTGCACCCACACATGATAGTCCTATTGTCTTTTTGAATTCTCCCAACTACACTATATCGGAGAAGTTTGCTCTTGTTAAGGATTATATTGATGGTTGCCTTTTACCGTTGCACATGATGATTTTGTTGAATATAAGATGCATGTGCTTGCTGCTCCTACTCGCAATTATTATGAGAGAGGAACTACATCTCCCCCTCTCTATGTTTCCAACATGAAAGAATTGCAAGAAACTTCTTACGCTATGTATTGGCCTTTACTTGATGTGCATGAATTATTCTTATATGACATGCCGATGCATAGGAAGGGAGCTAGACTTCGTCATTGCTTGATATATGTTGCTTTGTGCTCACTACTAAATGCTAAATCATTGTTGATTCAAATTGGCTTTGATATACCTTGGGATCCACTATTGCAGGATGGTCCGAGACCCTTCGACGAAATTGTGTGTGATGCCATAATCGCAAACAGGGTGTAAAAAACCGTCAAAAAGGTTCAAAATGTTTGCGATGATAGATGCATCAAACACGGTTCAGATTTTAGTTCCCTGTGCGATGCAGGACATACGGTTCAGTTCAATTAACTGTCTGGGATGAGGATGAAGGCGTGTGCGATATATAGCATATGGTTCACTAGGAATAACTGTGTGTGATTAGGTAACCAAATGGAAATGGTTCAACTGAACAAGATGTGTGTGATACGCGGCAAACAGGTCCGTAATCAGAAATGTGTGCGAAGACCAATAATAGCATAGACGATTGTTGCTAATAAGCCTTGTGATTTGCTTTGCCTATAGTAGAATAACATGTATATATATATAACTGAAATAAACATGCAATTACATAAGTGACTATACAAATCATTCGCACACACCTCAATAAACAATTGCGTGCATTCTAAAGTAGGAGAAACAATCGTCTAGTCATCTACTTCTTGTGACGCTCCCGCCACTACTATGTAGCTCGATCCCTCGTCTGGGTCAGGAAGAAGACAGTTCCTCATGTCAACGATCCGCCTGTACATCTCGTAGCTTGTGTACGCATCCATGGCCGCGTACTTAACACGTTGTTCATCCCGTCTCTTATGACACACACTATGGCAAGCATTCTTGTCCTTATTGCTCTCATTCTTCATCTTCATGTAGTAGGGGTCGATGATGGCCGAGGCGAGGTCAACCAGGGAGTTCAGTTTGTTTTTGTCGCTGCCCCAAACCTTGTAGTGGCTTTGGATGTTGACAAGATTCGGGCATTTGAAGCACGAAACCTTGAGCGCTTTTAGATCATTGGCGGTGTCCACCGCAGCGAAACTGTAGTCGGAGCTATTAATAAACCTGGAGAAACTCTCGCAAGGCGTTGTGGCCAGGTGGTAGTGGTAGATGAGGACGTCATGTCGCACGCACAAATGGGTGACAGCAACCTTCTGATCATGCCCGGCACGACCCATGGTGTACTCGAGGTCGAAGCCGACAACTTGGTACTTGTCCTCGGCAAGGAACTGCTCCATAGTTTGGATGGATCTCTCCACTGAGACCGGATCATTCGTGTACACCACCGAGAGAGCCTTCCCCCTCACATGGGTGTCCACAATGTGTTGCGTGGTGAACTGCCCGCCGTTGTCGCCGTTGGCCGCTGGGAGCGCCATTGGAGCCACGGGGAACGCCACTGGAACCGCTGGATGTCCTCTCTGTATGTGTCCTCATGGGTATGCTTATTGTGTCATGTGAGATAGAGATGAACGTAAATGGACACATGAATAAAAGGGGACCGGGTGGCGTGGATTCTCCGCGCGTCCGCATGGTAGTTTTTGCAGTGGGTAACTGCATCACCGGGCGCCCGCATGCATACAAACATGTGTGATCATGCGCTGGCCCCAAACACTGGCAACACACGCGGAGGGATGAGGGCAGATCCCCCGGAGGGACGTGAGAGCAGAGCGCGCGCGGCGGGACGCGAGCAGAGCGTGCCACGGCCGCTTGAACCGCAAGCAACCACACGCATAGAGCAGTTGAACACGTAGGAAATGGTCGCCTACAAGCCGACCGAAAGTTGCGTCGCTACGTAGAGAGCGGCCATGTGCTACCACCTCCATCTAGTCTGTAGTCCCCTTTATATTCTGTGCCATACTTTGCCCGCAAATTTAACCAACAAAATGTTCATGCATGTTATAAAAATTATATAATTGGAAACTATGTTCAAATACGAATCCAACTATATAATCTTTGGCGACATGCATTCGTATTTTATTAGTTAAATCATACTTATAAACCAAGATGGGGCTACAGTAGGTAATTAAATCACAAACGTTTTTTTGTTAACTGTATATGTACGTGGCCTTTCGTCCTCCTCTCGCACGTATTGTCACCCCGCTGCCACAGATGGCTTACAACGCAAGCTTGCGCAACGCGCGGGGGCGTTCTTTTGGCCAAACGGTGGCACTAATGAATTGTCAGTGAGCCCGTTCCCGTGCAACCTCGCAGGTTCCCGCGCAAGCTTCCCGCCCGACTCGGTGAAATCCCCAAAATCCCAATGCTTACCGGCCTGCTATAAAACCCTCACGGCCGGCGAGTCCTGCGTCGCATTTTCCGCTCCCTTCCTATAGCTTATCTCGTCTGCTTCTCCCACAATCGCCAATGGCACCGGTCCATCATCGTCGCTCAGCCACTCCGCCGTCATCAAAGGATAGCTCCAGCTGGGAGGTTACACCACGGTGGCGGCGCAATCCCCGACGTAGTGTAGTGCGCGTGGTGTCCCTATTGGGTGTGCGCGGAACACCCACCACACGCTTCACCATCGGTGCCCGTCGGCAGCTGTTGCCGGCCGTCGTTGCCGCCACACCACCATCGAAAGCCAGGGCCATCGCCCGCTCCGCCGCCGTGGCCCGAAGCTGGGAGGTGGCGGTCGTGGCCTCCACCCCACTGCTGGCCACCATGGCCATCACCCGCTCTGCCACCGCGGCCCGAAGGCGGGAGGTGGTGGTCGTGGCCGCCACCCCGTCGTCGGCCGCCGTGGCCTCCAGCCTACCATCGACCGCCGGGGTCATCACCCGCTCCGCCACGGCCGCCCGAAGGCGGGAGGCGGAGGTGGATGCATGCACATGCATCAGCTACCTTGCGCGCTACACCGAGTTCCTGCAGGAGGGGGAGGAGCGCCTCATCGAGCATGCAAACAGCCTTACCGCCGCCGTGGCCGCGGCACACGCCGCCTCAGAGGCAAGGAATTAGGAGATCTACGAGGAGAACCACCGCTTCGAGAGGGGTCGTCTGGAGCAGCAGAGGACGTTCGAGGTGAGCATCGCTGAAGCTGCAACAGCGACAGGCACCGTATTGCGGTTTCCCAGCTCGTCGGTAGGCTCCTCCTCCTCCGCCTCTTACTGAGCGCGCTCGGCAGAGGAGAGGCAGCCGGAAGTAGTATAGAGCCCCTCTGCAGTAGTAATAGTATTTAGGGGCTATTTTGTTCAGTTCATCTGACTATAGATGTGGTGGAACTGTATAATGTACTTAAAATTAGCTAGTATATATAATTGAACTAGCTATTTCAGTACGTGGTTGGCAACAATTGGTGAAAAGTTTGGTCCGTTCAGCTGTCGAGTTGAACTGTTTGTATAAATTAAGAACGAATGCTTAATCTATGAATGAAATCTATGCTTAATTACTGAATTTTAGTTGCAAAAATTAGATACTGGTAGTGATTTTTAGCTTCATATTTTGACAAATCGCAGTGTTACAAGGTTGACAAATGGCAATGTTACTAGATCAACAAATGTCAATCTTTCCAGTTTGACAAATGGTAACATACCCAATATGACATATGCAAATTGCACCAAATTGTTTGTAAGTGGTTGCACACGGGTCATCCAAAAGAACCGTTTGCGTTGAAGAGATGCACAAATCCTGCTCTCACTTTGCATCATGTCGTCCCGGGGTTGACGGGCGGGGGGCGGGAGGACGGCAGCTGGCGGCGCTGAGAGGTAGCGTTCGATGGCGGTGTCCCATGCCGCTGAGGGGGGCGCGCCCATGGAGAGGAAGGCGGGCGGCCATTGAAGTCAAAGGGCTCGCTTCTAAGTGAGCCTGCGCAGCGTACAACTCGCATGCTTCTCAGTGAGCCTGCGCATTTGAGGATAGCTTGCACTCCTCTCGGTCAGCCTGCGCACTGGACTGCGCTCGCACGCCTACTGTTCAGTCAAGGTCAAGCAGCTGTCCGCACGGCACCTCCTACAGCCATTAAAACCAAGACACATGGCGTCACGTGAATGGTTAACAAAACGCACACGGTTTGTATTATACAAATGTTTGAGATATTAAAGTGGCAGCTCTTTTTCAAAATGCCTTTGTTGGCTATCATTATTCGAGTGCGCCTTCTCTCAAAATGGACACGAAAAATACCACATCATATCGGGTGCCATTCCATGATAGCATGCCAAGTTTCATGAATTTCAGACGAGTTTTGGATTTACTAGAATTTAAAAACCAGGCATCTCGATGTTTTTCCGGCAATCAATGGTGCCCTGGTGTTTGAAATTCATTCCCATTTGTTGCGTGGGACCTAAGCATGCACCCAAGGACACATATTTGATTTTTCAACCAATTTATATGCACTGGAGCATGTGCATGTAGTTCAAATTTGAATTATGCACATAAATGCATTGAAAACTAGTTAATGCATAAAAATGTCCAAACGAACCCCAAAAAATCACAAAAATTGACACAACTGTCCTGTTGTTCTATGTTGACACGAGAAATTTTTTGGAATCAATGAGAGGCAATGGATATCGTTTCGTCCCCAAAGGTGGGACATTCCCTAGCAAAACCATCATGCTTGTTGTGAGAAGCTCTGGTTTGTGAGAAGCATATACCCAAACCTACCCCAAATGGGACAAAAAGTTTACCACGGCATGTTGATGCCGCACCGTGATAGCATGCCAAGTTTCATGAATTTCAGACGAGTTTTGGATTTAGTATAATTTAAAAACCAGGCATCTTAATGTTTTGCCGGCAATCAACGGTGCCCTGGTGTTCGAAATTCATTCCCATTTCTTGCATGGGACCTAAGCATGCACCCAAGGACATAGATTTGATTTTTCAACCAATTTGTATGCACTGGAGCATGTGCATGTAGTTCAAATTTGAATTATGTACATAAATGCATTGAAAACTCAATTAATGCATAAAAATGTCCAAACAAACCCCGAAAAATCACAAAAATTGACACAACACTCCTGTTGTCATATGTTGACATGAGAATTTTTTTGGAAGCAATAAGAGGCAATGGATATCGTTTCGTCCTCAAAGATGGGACGTTCCCTACCGAAACCATCATGCTTGTTGTGAGAAGCTCTGGTTTGTGTGAAGCATATACCAAAACCTGCCCCAAACGGGACAAAAGTTTTACCACGGCATGTTGATGCTGCTTCATGAAAGCTTGCCAAGTTTCATGAATTTCAGATGAGTTTTGGATTTACTAGAATTTAAAAACCAGGCATCTCAATGTTTTGCCGACAATCAACGGTGCCCTGGTGTTTGAAATTCATTGCCATTTATTGCATGGGACCTAAGCATGCACCCAAGGACACATGTTTGATTTTTCAACCAATTTATATGCACTGGAGCATGTGCATGTAGTTCAAATTTAAATTATGCACATAAATGCATTGAGAACTTAGTTAATGCATAAAAATGTCCAAACGAACCCCGAAAAATCACAAAAATTGACACAACACTCCTGTTGTTCTATGTTGACACAAGAAAATTTTTGGAAGCACTAAGAGGCAATGTATATCGTTTCGTCCCCAAAGGTGGGACGTTCCCTGCCCAAACCATCATGCTTGTTGTGAGAAGCTCTAGTTTGTGAGAAGCATATACCCAAACCTGCCCCAAATGGGACAAAAATTTCACCACAACATGTTGATGCCGCTCCATGATAGCATGCTAAGTTTCATGATTGACAAATTTTGGATTTACTAGAATTATAAAAGCAAGTACGTCGACGTTTGCCGGAGAGCCACGGTGCCGTGGTGTTCGAATTTCATCCCCATTTCTTGCATGGGAGATAAGCATAAACCCATGGACACATATATGATTTTACAACCCATGTTGGTGCACCGGAGGATGTGCATGTAGTTTAATTTTGAATTGTGCAACTGAAATGGATGGAAAACCAATTTAATGTATAAAATGTTCAAACAAACCCTGAATAATTCCAATTCTTTTAGGACACACATATAGTTGCATGTTCACTCCAGATAAAAGATCTAGCAATTCAAACACCGTCCATTGCCGCTGTGACCCCATTATGTAATTCAAATCATGATGAAAAATCAAGTAGATCGCACACAGATTATTATCACCAACCATGTGAGATGCAGCACAAAATATCCTGGAGCACTATTGGTGTATAGTACGCATATGGCTTACGCGAGAAGGTGCGTCGGCTACAGTCCACAGCCGGCGTCTCAAGTACACTAGCCCTCTCCCCAAATATCATTTCACTGCTCAATTGTTGCTGGAGAAAGATGGGCACGTGGACCCGCTCGTGAGGGCAACTTTGGTGGCCCACTCCGGCGAGAGTGCGGCCACAATCTGCGACAGGGCGGCCATGGTAGCCCAAACGGCCGATGTTGCTTCTCAGGTGGCGGCAGCAACATTTGGCTTAGGGATAACAACTAGCGAGAGTGGCACAACAGCTGCCCGTTCCGCAGCGGCGGCCTTAGCCCTGATGGAGGCCGCCCATGACCATGTCGAGGCCGCCCACACCCAGCTCCTGGCGGTCACCGCACAAATCAAACGAAGCTTCTCCGACAACGGTCAGCAACCCACGGCCGAAGAGCTGTCAATCACCGAGAGTGTTCAAGCAGCCGTCCGTTCCTCCGCCGCACACCTTGCGACGACGGAGCCCGTCCAAGACCATATCGCGTCCGCCCACACCTAGCTCGTGGAGGCCTTTTCCAAAGAGATGGCGGACACGGATGGCAAGATGCTTGCTGAGTATGGTGTGAAGGATGCCATGGAGCCCCTTCCCCAGGAGACCGTCGAGCACGAGCTGGACATGGAGGCGGCGGTGGAGATCGATGAGCACCAGTCGTAGTAGTACTCTTTGTTTTCTTAATCAAGAGTGATGGTCTTTAATTTGTTAGAGTAATGTTTAGGTCAGCTAGCTCTGTTTAATTGCTGAACTTGCTCGATTAAGAAGTTAGTCTCCTTTGTGTACCCAAATTATGCGATGACGTGGATGACCAGTGTAACCAGGGCAATTCGAACCAAAAATTTTTACGTTCAAACTCATCACACACAGGTTAAGCTATCTAAATCATTTGTGATGTTCACATATCGTACACAGTTCTGAATAAGGGACCGTGTCTGATGACACTTTGCGCGCCAATTTTTTCGCTGAAGCGATTCCAAATTTTTGGCTTCCGCGGAAATATCTACCTCCCCGCCCCCTCCCCCTTACCAAAAACCACATTTCCCCTAATTCCGCCTTCCTTTCCAAGTTGAAACCATCACTCCTTGCTTGTAGCACCGCCTCCTCGTCGGCGACCCTCCTTCATGCTGCTCGACCTCGTTTATCCAGGCAAGTAATCCACACCCGACCCCCATCCTCCTCCTCCTTCCACATCCCACATGCCCCGACCGCCGGCGCGAGCACGACACCTTCCACCCAAATCATCGACCCCTCCACCAAATAAGCGCGGCCATAAGCCATGGTGCACGCAGGATAACCAGGATCTCATGGAGCATTTGGCAGCGGAGAAGAAAATCGCGGCCGCACGCGCAGATCTGGTCGCGATGGCTGCCATTCGTGCCGACCCCCAGATCTTGGAGGAGCACCTTGCCATTTGCTAGCTACGCCGGTTAAGCATGCTCGGTTTACCCGTTGGGTGTGCTGCTCCTGCATTTCCTTCACAAATTCTAGTGAACGTGCTATCTAATTTTACCACGCAATCTGTTGCTCTAGTGTATATGTTCTATATGTCGTGCAGCATGGTGCTCACTTATTAACTGTTTTGTTAATTAGTTGTCGTCTTTAATTAACTGTTTGGTTCAATTCTGCAAATGTGATGTTCAATTCTTCAGGCTGCAATTTTGTATTGTCTTCCATGTGAGAAATAAATAGAATTTATCTTTACAAAATACATGAGAAACGAATACAATTGCTATATTTCCAAGTTGTCAAGCATGCTTGGTTTGGTTATACATTGTGCAATGTGGTGCTCACTTAATGTTTGGTTCATTTGTGGTGTGGTGTTTAGTTAACTGTTTGTTTCGATTCTGCAATGCGATGTTCAATAGTTGTGGGTGCATTCTGTTATTGTATACCATGTGAGGAATAAATTGAATTTGGCTGTAGTAAATACTTAACCTGATGACTAACTACCTTATATGTGTTGCAGGTAAACAATGGGAAGCACTGAGGTTTACAATCGAGGTTAGCACGTGCATGGTCCATTGTCTAATAGCACATTATTGTGCAATTGCAAGAACCATTCTAATATTTTGGTTTTCAACAATTTGGTCTTGCACATGTAGGTCCTGCTGTCAGAGGTTTTGACCCACTGTCCGACCCTTTTTGCATATGGGGAAATGAGTTGTCCATGAATATCAATCAAATCAAGAAACTCGGAAAGATTGTTAGGATAAAGTAATTAGCGACAAAAAACAACAAGATGTTTGTCTGCACAATGAAGAAGACATCAGTTCACTACAAGATGGTACTAACTATTATACCTTGCCTTTTTTTATTCCTTTGCCCCATTTCCAATATAGAGAAGATATTTATGCACATCCTTGTTTTTACGCCTTTCCAAAGCAGTTCACTCATGATTACCTCTCAACCCACCTCTATGGTCAGGAGGAGAGGAAGGTTTTCATACAACATGCATGGTTCAATATTGAAGTGTTCCTGAAGAGGACGAAGGACGCACGGTCAATCATCCACAGGCACTGGCCTAAAGTTGCAAAGACCTTCAACATGAATGAAGGCTCAATATTCGCCTTCTGCTTCAGCAGTTTTCCAAATGAGATGCATCTATCTATATATCGTCTATGATGCTAATTTCGAAAGGTTCTACATGTTGCATGTGAAACTTGGTGCTGGTGCAGTTGTGTAATGGGGTAGCTGAGTGTTGAAGCTATATCATGTTGTACTCTCATGTATTTCAATTATGAAATTATGCTTCCTTAATATGGAAAATAAATATATTATGTGCTTAATATGAATGTCAATTAGATTAATAAATGGATTATTAATAATAGGGCAATTAGCCAGCAAATGGCGAATTAGCCTGCTAATTGGGTTTTGCTATTGCAAACGGTTGTTGAAAAAATACCGTGGGTGATGACCTCAAGGAACGTACATAGTTTCTAGGAATAAACCGTGTTGGATCAATGAACAATCACACATGACTTTCTCTTGAAAAATGTTCTCGCAAACGTTTACCACATAAAAACTGTGTGTGATGGACAGCCTTTGCCACACAGTTTCTTCTACGGACCATGTATGATACATTCAATAACGCAAATGATTTAACGAGAAAAATTGTGTGTGATGTACCTGTGAACGGAAACATTTTCCTTGGAGCGACTGTGTGGAATGTACATACGAATGAAAACGTTTAGCGGGGATTGACTGTGTGGGATGTACTTGCGACCGGAAACAATTTTGCCGTATAATTGTATTTTTTAGCTCTACTGTACGTATTTCCTTATTTGAGTGCTCGCCGGTCGCACACGACCTCATTTTGCCGAGCGTGTGTGCCAGGAGGGCATATCCCTGGCGGTTTTTGGGTCGTGTGGGAAGGACCCCCCTATCGCCCACACCCACTTGGCAACGGTTCCAAATGCCATTGCGGAAAGGGGTTAAAAACCTTTTGTTTAGGACCGACGCGTACCAGTGATCCGGGTGGGTTTATTACTTGAGCACTTTATGCCTAGCTTAATGGCTTTAAAGAAAGCGCTGCCAGGGAGACAATCCGGAAGTTTTAGAGAGTCATTTATTTCTATTGAGTGCTTTTATAAAGTGTAAAAACAAAAAAATATAGAGGGAAACCCAAAAATTTTCAAAAAGGAAAATGAAAGTGAGAGAGACAAGCATCGTTGAAGTGGGGGAGCTCCATGAACTTTGTCCATGCTCACGGAAACTTTGTGAATCTTAGTTACAGAAACTTTTCAACAAAAATAATTGTCCCCTTGTACAATTCCATTGTATTATAAAAATAATGTGCCAAGGTTTGCCTTTAGGAGTTTTAAATTGCTTGTTGGTTTGTGCGGTGCAAAATAGAAACTTTGGCTGTAGTGCTCGATTTTACATTTTTTACTAGAACGTCAAACGGATCTGAAACTTTTTGCACTATATTTCTATGCAAATGTTTATTTTTTTCATAATTTTGCAGAATTTTTTGAGTTACAGAAGTATGGTGGATGTTCAAATCTTTACAGACTGTCTTGTTTTCACAAATTCCTGTTATAACTTCATTATTTGCATTTGTTTGAATTCTTGTTGAAGCCTCCTTGACTTAGGGCCATAGAATTGTGATAGCATATAGTGGGTAATGTTTGTTTACAATTATACAATAATGTTACAATAGTACATGATGGGATTTCATTGCCATGTTCACTAACCCCGCCACTAAAAGTTCATTTAAGTTTTGTGTGGATGAAGTGTTCGAAGATCGAGGAGGTCTCGATGTGAGGAGAAGGAAGAGAGGAAAGAGATCAAGATTGGGGATTCCCAAGGCACCGCAAGTAAATATTCAAGGAGACTCAAGCGTCTAAGCTTGGGGATGCCCCAGAAGGCATCCCATCTTTCTTCAACAAGTATCGGTATGTTTTCGGTTTCACTTCGTTCGCGTGATATGTGCAAATCTTGGAGCGTCTTTTGCATTTAGTTTTCATTTTTTTTCTTTTATGCACCATGCTGGTATGAGATAGTCCGTGGTTGATTTATAGAATGCTCATTGCACTTCACTTATATCTTTTGAGTATGGCTTTATAGAATTCTTCATGTGCTTCACTTATATCATTTGAAGTTTGGATTGCCTATTTCTCTTCACATACAAAACCGTCATTTAAAGAATGCTCTTTTGCTTCACTTATATTTGTTAGAGCATGACTTTTTGTAGAAAGAATTAAACTCTCTCGTCGCGCTTAAATCTATTTAGAGAGTCAAAAGGAATTGGTCAATTGCATGGTTAGTCATAAAATCCTACATAAAACTTAT
The DNA here is from genome assembly GCF_003073215.2 of Triticum urartu. Lineage (NCBI taxonomy): Eukaryota > Viridiplantae > Streptophyta > Magnoliopsida > Poales > Poaceae > Triticum > Triticum urartu. Next base: position 486,142,926 of record NC_053025.1, read on the forward strand.
GGATCGCTGAATATGATATGTTTTGATTCCTTGCAATAGTTTTGTGATATAGAGATGATAATATGTGGGAGGTACTAATAAATGGTTGTGTTTAGTAAGAATATTGGTGTTAAGGTTTGTGATTCCCGAAGCATGCATGTATAGTCTCTTGTTATGCTATGATGTTGGAGCACGATTTATTATTGATAGTCTTCCTTATGAGTGGCGGTCGGGGACGAGCGATGGTCTTTTCCTACCAATATATCCCCTTAGGGGCATGCGTAGTAGTACTTTGTTTCGAGGGCTAATAAACTGTTGCAATAAGTATATGAGTTCTTTATGACTAATGTGAGTCCATGGATTATACGCACTCTTACCTTTCCACAATTTGTTAGCCTCTACGGTACCGTGCATTGCCCTTTCTCACATCGAGACGTGGTGCAAACTTCGCAGGTGCATCCAAACCCCGTGATATGATACACTCTATGACACATAAGCCTTATTATATCTTCCTCAAAATAGCCACCATAACAACCTATTATGGCTTTTCCATGGCCATTCTGAGATATATTGCCATGCAACTTCCACCGCTTCCGTTTGATGACTTGAGCATTCATTGTCATATTGCTTTGCATGATCATATAGCTGACATAGCAGTTGTGGCTCACCCACCGTTCATCATTTCTTCATACATGTTATGCTAGATCATTGCACATCCTGGTACATGCCAGAGGCATTCATATAGAGTCATACTTTGTCATAGGTATCGAGTTGTATTTTTTTTCGTTTGAGTTATAAGTAAATAGAAGTGTGATGATGATCGTTATTCATTTTTAGAGCAGTGCCCCAGTGAGGAAAGGATGATGGAGACTATGATTCCCCCACAAGTCGGGATGAGACTCTGGACAATGAGAGAAAAAGAAAAAGGAAAAAAAAGAAAAAAAAAGAAAAAAAAAAGAAAAAAAAGAAAAGAAAGAAAAGAAAGAAAAAACGAAAAAAGAAAAATATAAACAAAGAGAGAAGGGGCATTGTTAGTATCCTTTAACACACTTATGCTTCAAAGTAGCACCATGTTTTTCATATGGAGAGTCTCCTATGTTGTCACTTTCATATACTAGTGGGAATTTTTCATTATAGGATTAGATGCACACCCACTTAGTTTTCATATTGAGCTTTCATACACATATAGCTCTCAGTGCATTCGTTGCATGGCAATCCCTACTCCTCGCATTGATATCAATTGATGGGCATCTCCATAGCCCGTTGGTTAGCCGTGTCGATGTGAGACTTTCTTACTTTTTTGTTTTCTTTATATTTACCCCTGTCATCATACTCTATTCCACCCGTAGTGCTATATCCATGGCTTGCGCTCATGTATTGCGTCAGAGTTGAAAAAGCTGAAGCGCGTTAAAAAGTAACCAATTGCTCGGCTTGTCATCGGGGTTGTGCATGATAAATATTTTGTGTTAAGAAGACAGAGCATGACAAGACTATACGATTTTGTAGGGATAACTTTATTTAGGGTTGATATATTTAAAGACATGATTGTTTATTGGTATGCCTGAGTATTGATGTCTTTATGTCAAATTATAGAGTATTGCTTTGAATCACTTATGTCTTAATATTCATGCCATGATTAGATATATGATCAAGTTTATGCTAGGTAGCATTCCACATCAAAAAATTTCTTTTTTATCATTTACCTACTCAAGGACGAGCAGGAATTAAGCTTGGCGATGTTGATACGTCTTCAATGTATCTATAATTTTTGATTGTTTCATGCCAATATTATACAACTTTCACATATTTTTGGCAACTTTTTGTATGATTTATTGGACTAACCTATTGATCTAGTGCCCAGTGTTAGTTCCTGTTTTCTGCATGTTTTTTGTATCGCAGAGTATCCATATCAAACAAAGTCCAAATGCAATAAAATTTTACGGAGAATTATTTTGGAATATATGTGATTTTGGGGAGTTGGAATCACCACAAACAGAGGCCCACACAGCCCACAAGACACCAAGGCACGCCAGAGGCCCCTAGCGCGTGGTGGTGGGTTGTGCCATCTTCGAACGTTGGTTAGAGCTCTACTTCGGGCGCAAGGAAGCTTATATCCGAAAAAAACCATGTTAAAATCTTAGCGCAGTCGGAGTTACGGATCTCCGGGGATATAAGAGGCGGTTTTCGGCCAGATCCGGGGAAAGCAAAATAGAAGAGAATGGAGAGGGAGATCCAATCTCGGAGGGGCTCCTGCCCCTCCGCCGCCAAAGGAGACCATGGACCAGAGGGGGAATTCTCCTCCCCAGCTAGGGGGGAGGCCAAGGAAGAAGAAGAAGTAGGGGGCTCTCTCCCCATCGCTTCCGGTGGCATCGGAGTGCCGCCGGGGCAACGATCGGGACAATGATCTACATCAACAATCTTGCTACCGTCAACACCAGCTTTCTCCCCCTCTATGCAGCGGTGCAACACCTCTTCTCCCCGCTGTAATCTCTACTTCAACATGGTGCTCAACTCCATATATTATTTTCCAATGATCTATGGTTATCCTATGATGTTTAAGTAGATCCATTTTGTCCTATGGGTTAATCGTGATCTTGGTTGGTATGATTGTATATTTTATGTATGGTGCTGTCCTACGGTGCCCCCATTTCTCGTGCAAACATGAGGTCCCCCCATTGTAGGGTGTTGCAATATGTTCATGGTTCTCTTATGGTGGGTTGCGAGAGTGACAGAAGCTTAAACACGAGTAGATGGGCTATGGCGTATGGGATAAAGAGGACTTGATACTTAATGCTATGGTTGGGTTTCACGACCTTAATGATCTTTAGTAGTTGCGGATGCTTGCTAGAGTTCCAATCATAAGTGCATATGATCCAAGTAGAGAAAGTATGTTAGCTCATGCCTCTCCCTCATATATAATTGCAAGGATGATTACTGGTTCATGTTATCGATTGCCTAAGGACAAATAACTATCTTCTTCACAAAAACCCTTTTACTAAACACCTAAATTTTATTATCTTGCAAAGTACTTCTTGTTTTATTCTTGCAAAGTAGTTCTAGCATCACACCTACAAAATAGTTTCATACTTGTTTCCGATAAAGCAAACATCAAGTGTGCGTAGAGTTGTATCGGTGGTCGATAGAACTTGAGGGAATATTTGTTCTGCCTTTGGCTCCTCGTTGGGTTCGACACTTTTATTTATAGAAAAAGGCTACAAATGATCCCCTATACTTGTCGGTTATCAAGACCTTTTTCTGGCGCTGTTGCCGGGGAGCAATAGCATGGGGTGAATATTCTCGTGTGTGCTTGTTTGCTTTATCACTAAGTAGATTTTATTTCCTGTACTAAGTTGTTCTCTATCTCTAGTTATGGATATGGAACACGAAACACCAAAAAAATTAGTGGTACTTGCTACTCATGGAGATGGGGAACCTCCTAAAACCCTCGATGCTCGTTATGTTAAAAATATTATGCACTACTTTGATAGTCGTGAGAAAACCTCATTCAACATGATAATGGGAGTAACTTGGATCAACATGAATACTTTAGGGATTATCGGTTGACACAAAAAGGGGAACTTTTATGGGATCAAATCTATATGTTGCATTGGTATGCTCGAGATTTATGCTTGAGATATGATTTTACTTGTTGCTCTAGGATGAATGCTCGACACCTTCCATTTTCATGCAAATTTAATGATAATGAAACCTTGGCTTCTTATGCTAATGGTATATATGATTACTATGATGTGGAACGAATAGAAGAATTTGTTGCTTTTAAGGGTGCTTATGAAATTGAATCTTTGTTTGAAAAGTATGAAGCTTTTGATGATGATGTCTATAGACCTGAAAATTTGCCATCCTTAATTATAAGTATAATTCCGATATTGATGAATTTATTGAGAAAATATCCGCTGTCCGAGAAGAGACTAATATTTCGCAGGAGTCTGTGGAAGAAGAAATTTAAGAAACTATGAGCTCATTGGATGAAAAATATGAGGAGGAGAGCGAAGAACAAAAGGAGGAATAGTGGATTAGCTACCCGTGCCCACCTTCTAATGAGACTAAAACTCTTCAACTCATACATTGTTTAATTTCCCTTCATTCTTACCAAAGGATGAATGCCATGATAATTGCTATGATCCCGTTGATTCGTTTAAATATCCCTTTTTGATGAACTTGATGCTTGCTATGCTTATGGCCAAGATGCCAATATGAATTATTCTTATGGACATGAACTTGTCGTAGTTGCTTATGTTAAGAATGACATTGTTGCTATTGCACCCACACATGATAGTCCTATTATCTTTTTGAATTCTCCCAACTACACTATATTAGAGAAGTTTGCTCTTGTTAAGGATTATATTGATGGGTTGCCTTTTAGCGTTGCACATGATGATTTTGATGAATATAATATGCATGTGCTTGCTGCTCTGATGTCTACTACACAACCTTCTTCTTGTAGACGTTGTTGGGCCTCCAAGTGCAGAGGTTTGTAGGACAGTAGCAAATTTCCCTCAAGTGGATGACCTAAGGTTTATCAATCCGTGGGAGGCATAGGATGAAGATGGTCTCTCTCAAGCAACCCTGCATCCAAATAACAAAGAGTCTCTTGTTTCCCCAACACACCCAATACAATGATAAATTGTATATGTGCACTAGTTCGGCGAAGAGATGGTGATACAAGTGCAATATGGATAGTAGATAATGGTTTTTGTAATCTGAAAATATAAAAACAGCAAGGTAACTAATGATAAAAGTTAGCGTAAATGGTATTGCAATGTGTTGAAACAAGGCCTAGGGTTCATACTTTCGCTAGTGCAAGTTCCCTCAACAATAATAACATAATTGGATCACATAACTATCCCTCAACATGCAACAAAGAGTCACTCCAAAGTCACTAATAGCGGAGAACGAGCGAAGAGATTATGGTAGGGTACGAAACCACCTCAAAGTTATTCTTTCCAATCAATCTGTCGGGCTATTCCTATAAGTGTCACAAATAGCCCTAGAGTTCGTACTAGAATAACACCTTAAGACACAAATCAACCAAAACCCTAATGTCACCTAGATACTCCAATGTCACCTCAAGTATCCGTGGGCATGATTATACGATATGCATCACACAATCTCACATTCATCTATTCAACCAACACATAGGACCTCAAAGAGTGCCCCAAAGTTTCTACCGGAGAATCATGACGAAAACGTGTGCCAACCCCTATGCATAGGTTCATGGGCGGAACCCGCAAGTTGATCACCAAAACATACATCAAGTGAATCACGTGATATCCCATTGTCACCACAGATACGCACGGCAAGACATACATCAAGTGTTCTCAAATCTTTAAAGACTCGATCCGATAAGATAACTTCAAAGGGGAAACTCAATCCATTACAAGAGAGTAGAGGGGGGAGAAAACATCATAGGATCCAAATGTAATATCAAAGCTCGCGATACATCAAGATCGTATCACCTCAAGAACATGAGAGAGAGAGAGAGATCAAACACATAGCTACTGGTACATACCCTCAGCCCCGAGGGAGAACTACTCCCTCCTCGTCATGGAGAGCGCCGGGATGATGAAGATGGCCACCGGAGAGGGATTCCCCCCTCCGGCAGGGTGCCGGAACGGGTCTAGATTGGCTTTCGGTGGCTACGGAGGCTTCTGGCGGCGGAACTCCCGATCTATTGTGCTCCTGGATGTTTTTAGGGTATATGGAGATATATAGGCAGAAGAAGTACGTCAGGGGAGCCACGAGGGGCCCACGAGGGTGGAGGGCGCGCCCTAGGGGGGTGGGCGCGCCCCCTACCTCGTGGCCTCCTCGAAGCTTCCCTTACGTGCACTTCAAGTCTTCTGGGCTTCTTTCCTTCCAAAAATGAGTTCCGTGAAGTTTCAGGTCAATTGGACTCCATTTGATTTTCCTTTTCTTCGAAACCCTAAAACAAGGTAAAAACAGAAACTGGCACTGGGCTCTGGGTTAATTGTTAGTCCCAAAAATGATATAAAAATGTATAATAAAGCCCATAAACATCCAAAGTTGATAATATAATAGCATGGAACAATCAAAAATTATAGATACGTTGGAGACGTATCAACATAAGAGAATTTTATTGTTCTTGAATACCTAGCATATTAGGATTTTAAGCAAATTACCATGCTATTTAAGACTCTCAAAACAATCTAAGTGAAGCATGAGAGTTCATCTATTTCTTCAAAATAAAACTACCACCATGCTCTAAAAGATATAAGTGAAGCACTAGAGCAAATGACAAACTACTCCGAAAGATTTAAGTGAAGATCAATGAGTAGTCGAATAATTATGCAACTATGTGAAGACTCTCTAACATTTAATAATTTTCAGATCTTGTTATTTTATTCAAACATAAAGCAAAACTAAATAAAATAAAATGGCGCTCCTAGCAAACACATATCATGTGGCGAATAAAAATATAGCTCCAAGTAAAGTTACCGATGAACGAAGACGAAAGAGGGGATGCCTTCCGGGGCATCCCCAAGCTTAGGCTCTTGTCTATCCTTGAATGTTACCTTGGGGTGCCTTGGGCATCCCCAAGCTTAGGCTCTTGCCACTCCTTATTCCATAGTCCATCAAATCCTTACCCAAAACTTGAAAACTTCACAACACAAAACTTAACAGAAAACTCGTAAGCTCCGTTAGCGAAAGAAAACAAAACACCACTTCAAGGTACTGTAATGAACTCATTCCTTATTTATATTGGTGTTAAACCTACTTTATTCGAACTTCTCTATGGTTTATAAACTCTTTTACTAGCCATATATTCATTAAAATAAGCAAACAACACACAAAAACAGAATCTGTCAAAAACAGAACAGTCTGTAGTAACCTGTAACTAACGCAAACTTCTGGAACCCCAAAAATTCTAAAATAAATTTCTGGACGTGGGGAATTTATCTATTAATTATCTGCAAAAATAATTAACTAAATAGCACTCTCCAATAAAAATGGCAGCAGTTCTCGTGAGCGCTAAAGTTTCTGTTTTTTACAGCAAGATTAAAAAGACTTTCCCCAAGTCTTCCCAACGGTTCTACTTGGCACAAACACTAATTAAACACAAAAAACACAACCAAAACAGAGTCTAGATAAATTATTTATTACTAAACAGGAACAAAAGGCAAGGAACAAAAATAAAGTTGGGTTGCCTCCCAACAAGCGCTATCGTTTAACGCCCCTAGCTAGGCATGATGATTTCAATGATGCTCACATAAAAGATAAGAATTGTAACATAAAGAGAGCATCATGAAGAATATGACTAGCACATTTAAGTCTAACCAACTTCCTATGCATAGGGATTTTGTGAGCAAACAACTTATGGGAAAAATAATCAACTAGCATAGGAAGGGAAAACAAGCATAGCTTCAAAACCTTAAGCACATAGAGAGGAAACTTGATATTATTGCAATTCCTACAAGCATATATTCCTTCCTCATAATAATTTTCAGTAGCATCATGAATGAATTCAACAATATAACCAGCACCTAAAGCATTCTTTTCATGATCTACAAGCATAGAAAATTTACTACTTTCCACATAAGCAAGATTCTTCTCATGAATAATAGTGGGATCAAACTCAACAAGATAATTATCATGTGAGGCATAATCCAATTGAAAACTAAAATCATGATGACAAGTTTCATGGATATCATTATTCTTTATAGCATACAAGTCATCACAATAATCATCATAGATAGCAACTTTGTTCTCATAATCAATTGGAACCTCTTCCGGAATAGTGGAGTCATTACTAAATAAAGTCATGACCTCTCCAAATCCACTTTCATCAATATAATCATCATAAATAGGAGGCATGCTTTCATCATAATAAATTTACTCATCAAAACTTGGGGGACAAAAAATATCATCTTCATCAAACATAGCTTCCCCAAGCTTGTGGCTTTGCATATCATTAGCATCATGGATATTCAAGGAATTCATACTAACAACATTGCAATCATGCTCATCATTCAAATATTTAGTGCCAAACATTTTATAGATTTCTTCTTCTAGCACTTGAGCACAATTATCCTTTCCATCATACTCACGAAAGATATTAAAAAGGTGAAGCGTATGAGACAAACTCAATTCCATTTTTTATAGTTTTCTTTTATAAACTAAACTAGTGCTAAAACAAGAAACTAAAAGACTCGATTGCAAGATCTAAAGATATACCTTCAAGCACTCACCTCCCCGGCAATGGCGCCAGAAAAGAGCTTGATGTCTACTACACAACCTTCTTCCTGTAGACGTTGTTGGGCCTCCAAGTGCAGAGGTTTGTAGGACAGTAGCAAATTTCCCTCGGTGGATGACCTAAGGTTTATCAATCCGTGGGAGGCGTAGGATGAAGATGGTCTCTTTCAAGCAACCCTGCAACCAAATAACAAAGAGTCTCTTGTGTCCCCAACACACCCAATACAATGATAAATTGTATAGGTGCACTAGTTCGGCGAAGAGATGGTGATACAAGTGCAATATGGATGGTAGATAATGGTTTTTGTAATCTGAAAATATAAAAACAGCAAGGTAACTAATGATAAAAGTGAGCGTAAACGGTATTGCAATGTGTTGAAACAAGGCCTAGGGTTCATACTTTCGCTAGTGCAAGTTCCCTCAACAATAATAACATAATTGGATCATATAACTATCCCTCAACATGCAACAAAGAGTCAGTCCAAAGTCACTAATAGCGGAGAACAAATGAAGAGATTATGGTAGGGTACGAAACCACCTCAAAGTTATTCTTTCCAATCAATCCGTTGGGCTATTCCTATAAGTGTCACAAATAGCCGTAGAGTTCGTACTAGAATAACACCTTAAGACACAAATCAACCAAAACCCTAATGTCACCTAGATACTCCAATGTCACCTCAAGTATCCGTGGGCATGATTATACGATATGCATCACACAATCTCAGATTCATCTATTCAACCAACACATAGGACCTCAAAGAGTGCCCCAAAGTTTCTACCGGGGAATCACGACGAAAATGTGTGCCAACCCCTATGCATAGGTTCATAGGAGGAACCCGCAAGTTGATCACCAAAACATACATCAAGTGAATCACGTGATATCCCATTGTCACCATAGATACGCACGGCAAGACATACATCAAGTGTTCTCAAATCTTTAAAGACTCAATCCGATAAGATAACTTCAAAGTTCAAAGGGGAAACTCAATCCATTACAAGAGAGTAGAGGGGGGATAAAACATCATAGGATCCAATTATAATAGCAAAGCTCGCGATACATCAAGATCGTATCACCTCAAGAACACGAGAGAGAGAGAGAGAGAGAGAGATCAAACACATAGCTACTGGTACATACCCTCAGCCCCGAGGGTGAACTACTCCCTCCTCGTTATGGAGAGCGCCGGGATGATGAAGATGGACACCGGAGAGGGATTCCCCCTCCAGCAGGGTGCCGGAACGGGTCTAGATTGGCTTTTGGTGGCTACGGAGGCTTCTGGCGGCGGAACTCCCGATATATTGTGCTCCTAGATGTTTTTAGGGTATATGGAGATATATAGGCGGAAGAAGTACGTCAGGGGAGCCACGAGGGGCCCACAAGGGTGGAGGGCGCGCCCTAGGGGGGTGGGCGCGCCCCCTACCTCGTGGCCTCCTCGAAGCTTCCCTTACGTGCACTTCAAGTCTTCTGGGCTTCTTTCCTTCCAAAAATGAGTTCCGTGAAGTTTCAGGTCAATTGGACTCCGTTTGGTTTTCCTTTTCTTCGAAACCCTAAAATAAGGTAAAAACAGAAACTGGCACTGGGCTCTGGGTTAATAGGTTAGTCCCAAAAATGATATAAAAGTGTATAATAAAGCCCATAAACATCCAAAGTTGATAATATAATAGCATGGAACAATCAAAAATTATAGATACGTTGGAGATGTATCATGCTCCTACTTGCAATTATTATGAGAGAGGAACTACATCTCCACATCTCTATGTTTCCAACATGAAAGAATTGCAAGAAACTTCTTATGCTATGTATTGGCCTTTACTTGATGTGCATGAATTATTCTTGTATGACATGCCGATGCATAGGAAGAGAGTTAGACTTCGTCATTGCTCAATATATGTTGCTTTGTGATACCATAATCGCAAACGGGGGTGTAAAAAACCGTCAAAAAGGTGCAACATGTGCTCCGATACCATCTTCTAGCGACCCGACCCAAATGGATCGAAGTCTCTATGCTTAAGTGTCAACCCTGAATCGGTATGCCGACACACAGTACTCAAGGATGTATAACAGAGGTAAATCGCATGTGTAAAATAACGTAAATACTATTATCTCAAATAACATAGCGGAAGTGACAACAAAGTTGTGGAGTCCCAATAACACCAACGGCAAAGTTGAGTGTAGACATCATAACCCTAACGTATCACTTACTCGTCGTAAAAATCCTACAACATGAGACGTTGCAGCCATGTAGGTCAGTACATTGAATGTACTGGCAATTTCACACCATAGAATGAAAATGTCTATCTCTATATGCATATTTGGCTAGTGGAGGCTCTAAGTTTAATTTTGCATAAAGCCAATTTTTCCCTACAAGAAAGGAATAAGTTTTATTTACTACCAAGTTAAATTGCCCGTATTGAGAAGGTAACCCCAACTCAATCCCAAAAATCACCAAATCATTGATAACCCAACAATTTCATTAAATAGAGTGATGAGATCAACCCATAATTCATTTCTAGATACTCAAAGTTGTCCATAACCGAGGACACGACAAATCATGATTTGTTTGTACACTCTGCAGGGGTTTTCGCACTTTTCCCCACAAGTCTTGATCTTCTCTATTGAATTTCTCGCACTGCCTAATGTTTGAGAACCAGATGATCGAGACATAGTCTTTCTGAAGAGGTCCCCTTAACCGATATATAGGTCGGTACACCTACAATCCCCCTACATCGGCTAGCCTATCATGGAAAGGTTTCCCACAACTTACTTGACTATGCCAGAGCCCATAATGGCTTGTGGCTGCACACGGAAGTTTCTGAGCATGAATAATCTTATGGTTCCTACCTCATGAACTACACAGCAAACCCAATTCCCAATCCTACTCATGCAAATTTGTAAGGGTGAAACTAATGCAAGTAAAATAGGGTATAGGAAGAGTATGATCAAAGTGTGAACTTGCCTTGTACTGTTGATGAAGATTCTTTGCACTCATAATTCCTGACAGTTCTACTCATCACACTCTGATCAATCTATCGTAAGCAAGCAATTATAGCCACACATAAGCAATCACTCAAAGATCCAAAAGAAAAGGCAAAGAAACATTGCAAAAACTCCAAAAGAACCAAATCAAATTATTTTGCAAGATCAGATCCTAATTTCGGTGAAAAATTGTGGTGATGGCTCAAGATGTTAGATTACGCCTATGGATTCAATTTGAAAAAAGGAATCAATTGAAAAAGCGCTACAGTCTACAAGATATGATCAAGTGAAGCTTCGAGTTCAAATTTTGAATTGTTCAAAATTGATTTTTTTTTGAAACTAATGATGCTACTAGATGTAGGAAGTTAATATGAATATGTAGGAAAAAGAATTCCTAGATTGAAAATAACGGATCAAGTAATTCAACTGAATCTACTTAGAATGTTGTGTAACAACTCTTTGGTGGACTAGTAGAGCAACTGACTATGATCAAAATTATATGTTGGAAAGATGACACTAATTGTGCGAACGAAAAGATTACTTCAATACGAATCCAATGCAGTTGGGTTCATCAGAAACGGTGCTAAGAATAAAAAGATATGATCAAAACAAGTTTGAATATGAATCTCAACAAATTTCAAAATTTGAAAGTTGTAAAAAGTTTATTTGATAGATTCACTAGATAGGTGAATCTATTTGAAAAATTAGGGCCAAACTGTTTTATGGAAGAAAAAGGAGCTATTGCTAAAAGATTTCTACGCCTGAAGTGTAAATACAGAGACTAATTGATAATCTAATTATTTTATCGTACTAGTCTAGAAATAATAAGCTACGGGAGTATATATAAAAAATACGAAGAAATATATTTTTATAAGGTAGAGAAAAGACGACTTCAGAGAGAGGAGACAACTTCTACAAGTCCCGCCAAAGAGAAGAAATAAATTTTCTTTACTGAATCTAGTCAAACCAAAATATTGATTTAACCTGAATCAGATGATTTTTGGAGGATCTATGATTCTATATTTATAGGTGGAAAAGAGGCTTACGAGTCAAAGACTAGGCAATGTGGGACTAAACATATACATACGCAGATAAAATTGAAAAAGATCATGCGCATGTGCTAAGAATTCGGCCCGGCCGCGCGTACACTGGGCGGCAGTTTTTTTATTTTTCTTTCCTGAATTTTTTTGGAAATAAAAAAATAAAAAAATTGTAAACCTTAACAAAAATAAAAGGAGATAAAAATACGGGCCGGCCTGTCTAATATGCTGGGCATGTGGCCGACAAATAATTATGAGCCGCATGCACGGTTTCTTTTTTAAATAGAAACAGAAAGAAAAACTGAATAGCGAAAATAAAATAAAATTTACATAGGCATATTATATATATATATATATCAAAATTTTCACAAAATAATTTCCTAAAACATGAACATATTTTTAGTGGCAAATAAATTTTGCAAAAATTTAAATAAAGCAAACATTACTGCTGGTTCTTTTAAAAACCAAATAAAAATATTTTAAAATACCAAAATAATTTCAAACTCATTTTTCTCCAATTTTCTACTGTAGGGAATCATTTTACCCTATTTTCCATATATTTTATTTTTAGAGAAAAATAATTTGAATAAGAACCAAATATCTCCAAATTGATAAATGAGTTTCAAAATAACTTCAAAGGACTTTCAATTTGATTCTTTGAAACTTCCAACTCTCTTTCTTAGGATTTGAAGAAGTCATTTTATCTTCTCTCATGAAACTCATTGAGTTGCATAAAGTTTTCGAATTTGAAATAGTTCCAAATGGAATTCAAATCTTTTCAAACCCTTTTAATTTATTTAAATGGAAGAAGTCATATCATCTTCACTCCAGGGTTTTGTGATGAAATGAAGTTGAATTCATGGAGATCATAAATGCAAGGTTAAAGTTTTGGGAAAGTCATTTTATTCCCTCACATTCAACTTTGAAAGGTTTCAAATTTCCACTCAATTTCACACCACAAATCACACAAGCAATCAATATTACTTAATCAATATAACATTCCAAAATTTAGAATTTTGGGATGTTACAGACCTACTGATACGTTTCCATTGTATCTATAATTTTTGATTGTTCCATGCCAATATTCTACAAATTTCATATACTTTTGGCAACTTTTTATACTATTTTGGGAAATAACATATTGATCCAGTGCCTAGTGCCAGTTCCTGTTTGTTGCATATTTTTTGTTTCGTAGAAAATCCATATCAAACGGAGTCCAAACGGAATAAAAACTGATGAAGATTTTTTTTGGAATATATATGATTTTTGGGAATAAAAATCCACGCGAGACGATGCTCGAGGGGGCCACGAGGCATGGGGCGCGCCCCTCACCCTCGTGGCCACCCCGTAAGGCGGTTGATGCCCTTCTTTCGCCGCAAGAAAGCTAATACCCGGTTAGAGATCGTGTTAAAATTTCAGCCCAATCGGAGTTACGGATCTCCGGGAATATAAGAAATGGTGAAAGGGTAGAATCTGACAACGCAGAAACAGAGAGAGACAGAGAGACAGATCCAATCTCAGAGGGGCTCTCGCCCCTCCCACACTATGGAGGCCAAGGACCATAGGGGAAACACTTCTCCCATCTAGGGAGGAGGTCAAGGAAGAAGAAGAAGGAGGGAGGGCTCTCTCTCCCTCGCTTCTGGTGGCGCCGAAGTGCCACCGGGGGCCATCATCATCACCGCAATCTTCACCAACAACTTCACCGTCATCATCAACAACTCTTCCCCCTCTATGCAGCGGTGTGACCTATCTCTCTTACCTGCTATAATCTCTACTTAAACATGGTGCTCAACGCTATATATTATTTCCCAATGATGTATGCCTATCCTATGATGTTTGAGTAGATCTTTTTGTCCTATGGGCTATTTGATGATCAAGACTGGTTTGAGTTGCATGTTTTATTATTGGTGTTGTCCTATGGTGCTCTCCGTGTAGCGCAAGCGTGAGGGATCCCCGCTGTAGGGTGTTGTAATACGTTCATGATTCTCTTATAGTGGGTTGCGTGAGTGACTGAAACACAAACCCGAGTAAGGGGGTTGTTGCATATGGGATAAAGAGGACTTGATGCTTTAATGCTATGGTTAGGTTTTACCTTAATGATCTTTAGTAGTTGCGGATGCTTGCTAGAGTTCCAATCATAAGTGCATATGATCCAAGTAGAGAAATTATGTTAGCTTATGCCTCTCCCTCACGTAAAATTGAAACAATGATTACCGGTCTAGTTGTCGATTGCCTAGGGACAAATAACTTTCTCACAACAAAAAGCTCTTTACTAAAACTAACTTAGTTGTGTCTTTATCTAAACAGCCCCTACTTTTTATTTGCGTAATCTTTATTATCTTGCAAACCTATCCAACAACACCTACAAATTACTTCTAGTTTCATACTTGTTCTAGGTAAAGCGAACGTCAAGCGTGCGTAGAGTTGTATCGGTGGTTGATAGAACTTGAGGAAATATTTGTTCTGCCTTTAGCTCCTCGCTGGGTTCGACACTCTTACTTATCGAAAACTGTTGCGATCCCCTATACTTGTGGGTTATCAAGATCTTTTTCTGGTGCCGTTGCCGGGGAGCAATAGCGTGGGGTGAATATTCTCGTGTGTGCTTGTTTGCTTTATCACTAAGTAATTTTTATTTGTTGTTCTTAGTTGTTTTCTATCTTTATTTATGGGTAGGAAACGCAAAATACCAAAAAAAATAGTTGTACCTACTAAACCAATGGTTGAAGAACCACTCAAAATCTATCACACTGCTGAAGCTTATTACTTGGATCATCTTCGATCCCTATGTGCTCGTGCTGAAACCCCAACTAGCTTAGTTGAGGGCAAATATTTATATGAGGATGCTTGTTATGTGCGACACCGAATATCTAAAAAAGGGAAAATTTTACTGGGTCAAATTCATCATTTGCAATGCTATGCTTGGAATTTATGCGAAATATATGATATTACTTGTTGTTCTGAAAACCCTAAGAAACACCTTCCCTATCAATGTGAGTTTAGTGATAATGGAATCGTATCTTTGTATGCTAAGGGTGTTTATAGTTACTATGATGTTCAACAAATTGAAGAATTTGTTGCTTTTAAGGGTGCTTACGAAATTGCTTCTTTGATGGAAAAGTATGATGCTACTCTTTACAAATCTGAAAATTTTGCCATACTTAAATATTTCTATGATAATTATGCTTCTAATGCCTATGTTGAACCATATATTGAGGACTACTCCGCTGTCCAAGAAGAGACTAATATTTTGCAGGAGTCTATGGAGGAAGAAATTGATGAAACTGTGAGCTCATTGGATGAAAAAGATGAGGAGGAGAGTGGAGAACAAAAGGAGGAAGAGCGGATTAGCTACCCGTGCCCACCTTCTAATGAGAGTAACTCTTCAACTCATACATTGTTTAATTTCCCTTCGTGCTTACCGAAGGATGATTGCTATGATGATTGTTATGACCCCGTTGATTCTCTTGAAATATCCCTTTTTGATGATGCTTTTTATGCTTGTGGCCAAGATGCCAATATGAATTATGCTTATGGAGATGAACTTGCTATAGTTCCTTATGTTAAACATGAAATTGTTGCTATTGCACCCACACACGATAGTCCTATTATCTTTTTGAATTCTCCCGACTACACTATATCGGAGAAGTTTGCACTTATTAAGGATTATATTGATGGGTTTCCTTTTACCGTTGCACATGATGATTTTGATGAATATAATATGCATGTGCTTGCTGCTCCTACTTGCAATTATTATGAGAGAGGAACTATATCTCCACCTCTCTATGTTTCCAATATGATAAAATTGCAAGAAACTGCTTATGCTATGCATTGGCCTTTACTATATGTGCATGAATTGTTCTGTTATGACATGCCGATGCATAGGAAGAGAGTTAGACTTCATTTTTATATGATATATGTTACTTTGTGCTCACCACTAAATTACAAATCATTGCTAATTAAAATTGGCTTTGGTATACCTTGGGATCCGGGTGGATTCATTACTTGAGCACTATATGCCTAGCTTAATGGCTTTAAAGAAAGCGCTGCCAGAGAGACAACCCAGAAGTTTTAGAGAGTCATTTATTTCTGTTGAGTGCTTTCATATAGTTTAAAAACAACAAAAATAAAGAGGGGAACCCAAAACTTTTTCAAAAAGGAAAGTGAAAGTGAGAAAGACAAGCATTGTTGAAGTGGGAGAGCTCCTTGAACTTTGTTCATGCTCACGGCAACTTTGTGAATCTTGATTACAGAAAATTTTCAACAAAAATAATTATCCCCTTGTAAAATTCCATTGTATTATAAAAATAATGTGCCAAGGTTTGCCTTTAGGATGTTTTAGATGCTTGTTGGTCTATACGGTGCAGGACAGAAACTTTGACTGTAGTGCGCGATTTTACATTTTTAGCTGGAACGTAAAATGGTTCTGATTCTTTTTGCACTGTCTTTCTATACAAATTGTTTATTTTTCTTAATTTTGGCAGAATGTTTCAAGTATCAGAAGTATGGTTAATGTTAAGATTGTTATAGACTGTTCTGTTTTAGACAGATTCTGTTTTTGATGCGTAGTTTGCTTGTTTTGATGAAACTATCAATTTATATTAGTGGATTAAGCCATGAAAAAGTTATGTTACAGTAGACACAATGCAAAAAAAATATGAATTGGTTTGCAACAGTATTTATAGTAGTGATTTGCTTTATTATACTAACGGATCACCGAGTTTTCTGTTGAAGTTTTCTGTGGATGAAGTGTTCGATGATCGAGGAGGTCTCGATGTGAGAAGATGGAAGAGAGGCAAGGGCTCAAGCTTGGGGATGCCTGAGGCACCCCAAGTAAATATTCAAGGAGACTCAAGCGTCTAAGCTTGGGGATGCCCCGTAAGGCATCCCCTCTTTCTTCAATAAGTATCGGTATGTTTTCGGATTCGTTTCGTTCATGCGATATGTGCAATCTTGGAGCGTCTTTTGCATTTAGTTTTCATTTTTCTTTTATGCACCATGCTGGTATGAGATAGTCCTTGGTTGATTTATAGAATGCTCTATGCACTTCACTTATATCTTTTGAGTATGGCTTTATAGAATGCTTCATGTGCTTCACTTATATCATTTGAAGTTTGGATTGCCTGTTTCTCTTCAATTAGACATCAGCCATTTGTAGAATGCTCTTTTGCTTCACTTATATTTGTTAGATCACGGGCATATCTTTTGTAGAAAGAATTAAACTCTCTTGCTTCACTTATATCTATTTAGAGAGATGACATGAACTGGTCATTCACATGGTTAGTCATAAAATCCTACATAAAACTTGTAGATCACTGAATATGATATGTTTGATTCCTTGCAATAGTTTTGCGATATAAAGATGGTGATATTAGAGTCATGCTAAAGGGTAGTTGTGGATTGTAGAAATACTTGTGTTGAGGCTTGTGATTACCGTAGCATGCATTTATGGTGAACCGTTATGTAACGAAGTCGGAGCATGAGGTATTTATTGATTGTCTTCCTTATGAGTGGCGGTCGGGGACGAGCGATGGTCTTTTCCTACCAATCTATCCCCCTAGGGGCATGCGTATTAGTACTTTGCTTCGAGGGCTAATAAACTTTTGCAATAAGTATGTGAGTTCTTTATGACTAATTTTGAGTCCATGGATTATACCCACTCTCACCCTTCCATCATTGCTAGCCTCTCTAGTATCGCGCAACTTTCGCCGGTACCATAAACCCACCATATACCTTCCTCAAAATAGCCACTATACCTACCTATCATGGCATTTCCATAGCCATTCCGAGATATATTGTCATGCAACTTCCATCATCATCATATACATGACTTGAGCATCATTGTCATATTGCTTTGCATGGTCGTAAGATAGCTAGCATGATGTTTTCATGGCTTGTCTGTTTTTTGATGTCATTGCTACGCTAGATCATTGCACATCCCGGTACACCGCCGGAGGCATTCATATAGAGGTTGTTCTAGTATCGAGTTGTAATATCGAGTTGTAAGTAAATAAAAGTATGATGATCATCATTATTAGAGCATTGCCCCCCCCCCCCCCAAAAAAAAAAAGGCCAAAGAAGCCTAAATAAAAAAGGGGGCCAAAGAAGCCCACACAAAAAAAGAACAAAAAAAAGAAAAGAAAAGGGGGCAATGTTACTATCCTTTTACCACACTTGTGCTTCAAAGTAGCACCATGTTCTTCTTATAGAGAGTCTCTTCAGTTATCACTTTCATATACTAGTGGGAATTTTCATTATAGAACTTGGCTTGTATATTCCAACGATGGGCTTCCTCAAATGCCCTAGGTTTTCATGAGCAAGAAAGTTGGATGCACACCCACTTAGTTTCAGTTTGAGATTTCATATACTTATAGCTCTAGTGCATCCGTTGCATGGCAATCCCTACTCACTCACATTGATATCTATTGATGGGCATCTCCATAGCCCGTTGATACGCCTAGTTGATGTGACACTATCTTCTCCTTTTTGTCTTCTCCACAACCACCATTCTATACCACCTATATTGCTATATCCATGGCTCACGCTCATGTATTGCGTGAGGGTTGAAAATGCTGAAGCACGTTAAAAAGTATGAACCAATTGCTCAGCTTGTCATCGGGGTTGTGCATGATGTGAATATTTTGTGTGGTGAAGATGGAGCATAGCCAGACTATATGATTTTGTAGGGATAACTTTCTTTGGCCTTGTTATTTTGAAAAGACATGATTGCTTTATTAGTAGGCTTGAAGTATTATTGTTTTTATGTCAAATGATAGACTATTGCTTTGAATCACTCGTATCTTAATATTCATGCCATGATTAGATATGTGATCAAGATTATGCTAGGTAGCATTCCACATCAAAAATTATCTTTTTTTTATCATTTACCTACTCGAGGACGAGCAGGAATTAAGCTTGGGGATGCTGATACGTCTCCATCGTATCTATAATTTTTGATTGTTCCATGCCGATATTCTACAACTTTCATATACTTTTGGCAACTTTTTATACTATTTTTGGGACTAACATATTGATCCAGTGCCCAGTGCCAGTTCCTGTTTGTTGCATGTTTTTTGTTTCGCAGAATATCCATATCAAACGGAGTCCAAACGGAATAAAAACTGATGGAGATTTTTTTTGGAATATATATGATTTTTGGGAAGAAAAATCCACGCGAGACGATGCTCGAGGGGCCCACGAGGCAGGGGGCGCGCCCCTGAACCTCGTGGCCACCCCGTAAGGCAGTTGATACCCTTCTTTCACCGCAAGAAAGATAATATACGGATAGAGATTGTGTTAAAATTTCAGCCTAATCGAAGTTACGGATCTCCGGGAATATAAGAAACGGTGAAAGGGTAGAATCTGAGAACGCGGAAACAGAGAGAGACAGAGAGACAGATCCAATCTCAGAGGGGCTCTCGCCCCTCCCATGCCATGGAGGCCAAGGACCGGAGGGGAAACCCTTCTCCCATCTAGGGAGGAGGTCAGGAAGAAGAAGGAGGAGGGGGGCTCTCTCTCCCTCGCTTCTGGTGGCGCCGGAGTGCCACCGGGGGCCATCATCATCACCGCAATCTTCACCAACAACTTCACCGCCATCATCAACAACTCTTCCCCCGTCTATGCAGCGGTGTAACCTCTCTCTTACCCACTGTAATCTCTATTTAAACATGGTGCTCGATGCTATATATTACTTCCCAATGATGTATGGCTATCCTATGATGTTTGAGTAGATCTGTTTTGTCTTATGGGCTATTTGATGATCAAGATTGGTTTGAGTTGCATGTTTTATTATTGGTGCTATCCTATGGTGCTCTCCGTGTAGCGCAAGCATGAGGGATCCCCACTGTAGGGTGTTGCAATACGTTCATGATTCGCTTATAGTGGGTTGCGTGAGTGACTGAAACACAAACCCGAGTAAGGAGGTTGTTGCGTATGGGATAAATAGGACTTGATGCTTTAATGCTATGGTTGGGTTTTACCTTAATGATATTTAGTAGTTGTGGATGCTTGCTATAGTTTGAATCATAAGTGCATATGATCCAAGTAGGGAAAGTATGTTAGCTTATGCCTCTCCCTCACGTAAAATTGCAATACTGATTACCGGTCTAGTTGTCGATTGCCTAGGGACAAATAACTTTCTTGCAACAAAAAGCTCTTTACTAAAACTAACTTAGTTGTGTCTTTATCTAAACATTCCCTACTTTTTATTTACGTAATCTTTATTATCTTGCAAACCTATCCAACAACACCTACAAAGTACTTCTAGTTTCATACTTGTTCTAGGTAAAGCGAACGTCAAGCGTGCGTAGAGTTGTATCGGTGGTCGATAGAACTTGAGGGAATATTTGTTCTGCCTTTAGCTCCTCGTTGGGTTCGACACTCTTACTTATCGAAAACTTTTGCGATCCCCTATACTTGTGGGTTATCACCTACCACCCTTAAAATGAATCTTACCCTCGAGATTCGGAGAGGCTAGCAAGAAATAGGTTAGGTTAGGGGTCTTCTCAAAATCCATCGATAGTCACAGGGGTCTGGGGTGCTTCCACCCTTAGAAGCATGGTTCCATCAAAACTCGGGTACTACATCATTCTTGTTGGCAGGGTCAGACTTCTGAGATTCTCGGGAAAATTCCTACTCTGGCTCTTCTAGTAGTTGCACAACCTTTTTCTAAATTCTTGTGTCCTTTCTTCTTGGTAAGGTTCTTTTGATACTGGGTCTTCTTAGCTGACTGGTCTGGCATCAGTGCTAAACAACTATCGATATCTCATGGTGGTCATCAAACAATTTGACTGGGTCCCTGCCGAAAATGGGTCTGGGCTTCATTCTCACCGTATGACCTACGGTTGGCAGCAACTGCTTTGTGCAATGGAAAATTGTCATACCATTCTAAAGTTTAAACAAGGTTTTGATATCGTCGTCTCTCTACTATGGGTAAGTCACTCAGATTTACCATCCCATATAACATAGGTGAATAATAGGAGTAAGTCGGCATGGTGATCAATCCATTCCGCATCCAAAACATTATCTTTTATATGGTTTGAATCTCGCATTCTAACACTCGATCATCTTCACAAGCATTGCAGAGTTCCTCTTGTCGATGAACTAAATTCGGATAAATCCACGGATTCTACAAGCCAAATAAACATCTATCGTTCCTTCACAAATCTCTGGTATTGCGTAACTCCTATAAGATCATCTGTTGATAAAGGCATATCCTCTTCCTGGGTTTTTCCTTCAGCAAGAGTGTGCTTGCTTCTTGGCAGGTCCTGGAGTCTGTGGGTTACGGGCCCACCTCATCATATTTATGACCAACATTATACCTCCTTTATATCCAATAGTACTTCATCCCTTGATATTCTTGGGGTATCCCAAATATCGAGATAAAACTCATACTTATTTTGTCTGAAGTCCACTCCGTGGAATATCATCATCTTTTCTAGGGGTCAAGTGTCCTCACAGGGTACTACCACCCTTGAAATGCACAAATTCTTGCATAGACCATATTTCTCATATCCTCAAAAAATGGTCAAAATCCTTCTTCATAGAGTAAAACTCATAAGATTCAAAATCAGTACCAACAATGCTAACTTTATTGATTCTCAAATTATTATAATCTCCTGCATTTCCATTACATGCCTAAACTCAACTCCTCAATAATAAAAAGAAATGTTCTCACTACTACTTCTATTTAGCACAAGCCTCCTTCTCTTTGGGACAATCTCTGGCAAAGTGCCCTGCTTCGTTACAACGAAAACATATTACTTCTAACCAGTCTCGAGGTTTCCTTGTGATTATATAGCCTCCTTGGGTCCTCGTCTTCCCTTTTGGGCAATCGCTGAAGTAGTGTCCTGAATCTTTGCACCTGAGACATGTGATATGACTCAGCTCCTTCTTTGTAGAAATTGGGTTGTTCCTGGAATTCAATCTATTTCTCTTCCTTGTCTATTCTGTGCCAATTAGGGCTTCTATTTCCTGTGGGTTATACTCTACTTCCATTGTCGACAATGCTACTAGATCCCCCCTTCGGACAATTCTAGGAGATGTGTCCTTCTTCTCCACATGAATAACATGACTTGGTGCAGGGTTTAATTGGGTCTTGTTCGGGTGTATCCTCCACCTCTTCCGTCATCACATATTCTTCTAAAATTTCCATGAGGGCTCCTTTCATTGCTTCTTTCTTCTGCTGGATGGTTTTTTGAACCATGGGGTAAATGTGACACTGAGCAGGGCAGTGGGTAGTCCCTTCACACAAGAAACAAGTAATCTTCCTAGTTGGGCATTCTTCAGCTGGGTGACTTTCTTCACAATGAGGGAATTCATCTTTGCGTTCTTTATGGTTGTGTCCTATTTCTCCACAGAGCTTGCATGCCCAAGGTTTCTTCATATCACTTCCATAAGGCTTCAATTTTGGGGACACAAGACGAGACTTTAGCAGAGTCAACTTAAATTCTTCCCAAGTGGTTACTCCTTGCCATCCATTGATGGTTTGGTACATCCTCCACCAAGTAGCAGCACCTCTTTCAAAGCACTGAAGAGCATGTTGGGCCATATCCTTTCCGGCTATAGTGTTATTCTTCATGTGATCTTCCATGTTCTGGATCCATCGGTCCGTCTCCAATTGACTTATCGGTACCGGAAATGTGAGTTCATCTCCATTCATCCTCTATTGGTTCCAAGGGTTTTGGGGTGAGATAAGAGAGATAGAGAGGGATACACACAATACAAACAATAGTTTTGAAGAGACGGATTTTATTTTGTGGCTGTCGAAAACACATCAAACAAATGACAGCTCACAATCGTCGCATCTAACGTAAGTATATAACAGGGGTTTGGTCTTCTTCTGATCGTGCTTGCTGATCTTCTCAAGTTCTTCTGCCAGGTCATTTCTATTGACGTGAAGTCTCTCGTGACGTCCTTTAATATTCTGGAGTTGTGTTCCAAACTTCTGGGTTTCAACATCCTTCGCATGAACCATGGTCCTGTTGTCCTTTAGTTCCCGACGAATCTCCGGTATCTCGAGGTTTTACTCCTCTAGCTTGGCTACTTTCAGCTTTTGGGTCCTGAGTTCTTCATGAAATGCTTTCTTGTCAAATACGGCTTCCTGAAGGTCCATCTTAAAATTCTTGATGTAATACTCCAGATGCTGGTGATACACCAGCTAAGGTTAAAACTTCATCTTTTTATGATAGGTGCTCCATTAGCCCTTTTGTCATCCAATCCTTCCAAAGACATGCATGCTTAACTCAGCACGGTGACAATAGCATAAGCGGGCGATAACATCCTGGATAGTCGTGTTTATGCCCATGTCATTTCCATGGGCTATCATTCCATAGTTGATATCTCCCGGCTTAGGGTTTTCTTGACAAAAACTTTGAGCTTTAACGCTCCATGCTCCGGTCTTTCTCCGACAAACCTTGATCTCAGGTATTGACAGCTTCAATAGTCTGACAAGTTCCATAAGGGTAGCTTTCCTAGGTCATTCCAATCTGGGAATTCTTCTGAGCCTTCAAATTCTCCGAGTCTTCGGAGTCTTCAACCGTTGTAGTTTCAATTATTCAGATGCACGATAAAATCCTCTTTATTCCGAAGTGGTCTTAGTTGACCGATACCCTGTACTTCTTGGAGTGGTCTCATCAGTCCAATCTTCGCGTGGTCAAAAGGGGAAATGGTATAGTCTAACTATTTGAGATGATAGGAAATACTTGGTAAAGCTTAGAAAAGATGAGGGTTAAAGGATTTCTTTTGAAAATAAAGTTTTAGAGAAATATTTTCCTAAGGGCTTGCCAGTTTCTAGGGGTCACGTCCTACAATCAACATGTGCTCTGATACCATCTTCTAGCGACCTGACCCAAATGGATCAAAGTCTCCATGCTTAAGTGTCATCCCTCGATCGGTATACTGACACACACACACAGTACTCGAGGATTTATAACAGAGGTAAATCACGTGTGTAAAATAACGTAAATACTATTACCTCAAATAACATAGCGGAAGTGACAACAAAGTTGTGGAGTCTCATCACTACTAGGAAAAAGGCTACTAGCAGCGCAGGTAAAATGGCTACTAGCAGCGCGGGTACCTGCGCTACTAGTATCGTGCTACAGCTAATAGTTAGTAGTAGCGTGGGTGAAACACGCGCTACTACTAATGAAATAGTAGTAGCGTGTGTAAACAACCAACGCTACTAGTATCCAATATACTAGTAGCACCCAGTTTCCACCCCACGCTACTACTAACTTATTAGGAATTGAAAAATAAAATGAACCAATTCAATTTTATGTTTACAATTCCAACAAAACAAACAAATATTTGTAATAAGCGAGTACACATCATTACAAATACAAGATCTATAATAAACCGGCATTAGAACACATCCAGTAAGAGCATACATAATTGACATGGGCTCCTATTTCATGGTTAACTGGACACCGAAGCCAATAAATGAGCCAACAAAGAACATGCAAGTATGTATGTCATTAACAATTGCAAACATAAGTTTCTTTTTACTACATTTATTGTATCTACTATCACATAGTTCCTCATTCTACCTATTCTCACTCCACTAATAAGAAAAATGAAAACGAAAAACAGAGATAATCTACCGCAATTGCACTTCGGTGTCATGGATTCAGTTTGCCGCTTCAACATCTCTTTATCCTGTAGCATTGGAAATTTGCCCCAAAATTACCTTTTGCAACTCTTCAAATCTCTTCGTTGAAGCAGACAGTGAGGTCTTAACCTACAAACAAAGATTGTCCCATAAGCATTGCAGACTTCAATCATGGGAGAATATAAGAGTGTACAAGGCATATACAGAAAATGGAACCAACCTTTAAAAGTTCATCTTGTAGCTCCCTATTTTTGGCCAATTTAGTGTCATATTGTACACATGTAGGAGATGACAACTGTACAGATCACCCATTTTTATAGGTTCAAAGACAGATAACAAAAATTAAGTAGAAAGAGTTAGATGACAGTGCGAAGCTTAAAGCTGCAGCAAGAAACATTAGATATACACATTTTGAAAATCAATCTTGGTGAAACAACATAAGATTGCATCAAGATTTCAGAATTAAACATAGGCATATCTCATAGTTTAAAACAAAGGCACTCAACAGAAAAGTGCATAAAAGATTCCAAAATAACTCAACAAGGTGCTTCAGCTAGCATCATAGGAGGGGATGTAGATGTATAAAAATTGAGAGAAAACCTTTGGCTAGAACAGCAACACAGCACAGGAGCTACGTTCGGTGGCGGAGCTCACTAATCGGTGGAGAAGGTCGAAGTACCAAGTACGTAGCAGCACGACAAAGGAGCACCTATGTTAATGTTGCCCATACAGTTGATTTAACTCTTACTAGTTCTTACTAAATTTACATAATCTGGGAAAGTTTAACCGACAAAAATGTGAGGCAAATAGCATCTTCAGTTTAGCAGAAGGATCCTACTAGTTCATCTACTAAACTTACATAAACTAAATCTTACTAGCTCAATCAGAATACTATGGTTTCTACAAAACTGTACTTTTGAGTACTGTAAGGTGTTTGCCTAAACCAACAATAGTAGTTTCATAAATCTGCCGTGTTGGAGCATGTGCATATATGTAGGATGTCTTTTTATTTTGAACTAAAAGAATGGACGCCAGTGGTATCTAGGCAATAACTGTAGCACTCATTTGCTCATACAATCATTCAAAATTCAGAAGTAGAAATAGAAGCTTATGCAGTTGCCGATCAACTGTAGCTAATGGACTAAAGAAATCACTGCTCCTCGCTTGTGATAAATTAGGTTAAAAAACTGCATGTTCAATTTTGCATCAACCGAACATAAGAGAACGGAGAAAGCAGACCTTGGGTTGTAGCTCTTGGCGACGTATCTCCGGACACCAGGGTTTATCCGCACAATCCTCCCGATTGAGTCATCGGTGTCCTTAGCATATCCCACCCACCAACCTACCTGAAAATGAAATTGCTAGAGTCAAACCCAATAACGCGTGCTGCAGGATGGCATCAAAAGCCCACTTGATGGATTATCTAATGTTTACAACTTTGGACATATCTGGAACAGACATGTGTGTATTCTTTTGCATATATAAAGGATCGAACAATAGAGGAATTATCACTAGCCATGGTTTGTTATTACTTATATTAGGACCAGCACCTTGCTATTAGAAGATGGTTTGTTAAGAAGAAGCAGCAACGATGGAGAAGCAGGGGAGTAGGCGATAGGGGGCTCACTAGGCTAGTTCTAGCGAGCTTGGTCAGCCTGGAGGCGTCCTGGTACCGCTGCTCCTCGATGGCGCTCTGCCAGGATCGACCAAAACAATAGGTGAGGGAAACAAAACAGGGGACGAGGACATACCCTAGGTATTAAGAACATTGGGAATCAAGCCAGAATTGGTGATGGCGAGATGGAGGAATCAAGCGGTGAGCGAGCAGACCTTGCGCCCAGCCATGACGCGGGAGACGGCGTCGCCGACGATGGCGTCGAGGAGCGCGCGCTTGAGGGCGGCTGACTCGGTGAGGTCCTTGCCCTCCACGGCCACCTCGAGCTGGAAGCGTAGCACGGAGACGTAGCTCTCGGCCTGGCCCACCGTCGCAAAGTGGCGGCTCCAGCGGGTCCAGTCCTAGGCTGACGGGGAAGCCGACACTACCGATGCCGATGCCACGGGGATGAGGCGGTGCAGCGAAAGTGATGGAGGAGGAGTTGGGGCCGCGGCGGTAGGGCATGTGAGCGGTGGAGGGGGCGGGCTGCGGCGCGAGATGGGAAGCGGCGGCCACGGGGCCGCCGGCGTGGTGCACGCAGCGGAGGATGGAGGCGGAGGGAATCTGGATCGGGCGTTGGTGCATTTTTTTTAGACAAACATGGGTTGGGTGGTGTGGGATGGTTGCGGGTGGGAGTGTATCCGGCAGGGGTGGGTGGTGTGTCAGGGTGCAAGCGGCGCGGGACATCCCGCTCGGCCGCCACGCCGCCCCGCAAAAATAGCCCGCAAAATGCCGTTGGGCTGACCGCCTCGTGTGTAACGGGCCCAAGCGGTCACGCCGCTGAGTCCAGCGGGCTTGCCGCAATCCCGCATAAGTCCTAACCTAGCTTTGAACAAAAAACCTAGTGCCTACCCACGATGGCGGCGGCGGCTACTGCTGCTTCGCCCACCTGACGCTTCTCCTTCGCCACCTCCTTGACGACGGCCTGCTCCTCGCCGCTGACGCCCTCTACCTCCCGGCCACCCTCGCCTTCGGCGCCACCGCCAAGTCCCCTCCCAATTTGTGTGCATGCCCCGACGGCCTGCTGCGGAACTTCGACGTCCTCGCCGGGTACGGGCTTCTCCCCCTTCCCCTTCCCCTTTCTTGCTCTGGTTCAAGGTTGCGTCCTCGCCCAGCGACTGGTCCACTGGTTGATTAGTTACGGGGGATTCATCGTTGATGCGGTTTCCTGATGTCACGGATCTGCTATTCGTGTTGTTAGCCTGGTAGGCTGTGCTTGTGGGCGTAGATGTGCGAGAATCTTGGAGCGGTCGATTTGTAGGCTGTTGTCCCTTTGTTGACAGAATTTCAAGCCATATAAAGTGTTATCATCTTTGGTATTCTCATTAAGTTGATGTATATGATGCAGTGCTCATGTATGTTTTGCCTGGGTGTAGGTTCCTTGCGTTCCTGTGATATACGGTCAGAAGAACTCCTTGTTTATTGAGCAATCATGGTGGTGTCGATGGCGCCATCTCCACATCGGGACTGCCCTACTGAAATCCTCGATGGAGATGTTGTCCCTCCACTGCCTCCCTCACATGCTGAAGCTGTGGTTTCTCCGTCGCTTCCCTCCTTGATTGGAGCTGCTGTTTCGTCACCTTCCTCTTCAGCAAGGGCTCCTGCAACCTTGCCGCGCCCTTTCCTATCCTCCAAGAACAAAGGGCATGCATCCAAGAACAACGGGCATGTGTCAGCTGATGAAGTCGATGCAGCTGCAACACTTTGTTCCCTTGTCCCAATGACCCAAGATCCTCACCAAGGTACATGTAGCTCCCTTGCCTTTTAATCTTGATGGGTCATCTACTCTCTGTTTGTATTAGTAGCTTGGACAGAGAGAGGGTGAACTGAGATAGTTCTTTTGAATAGTTCATATGTTTACATACATGACAGCTCAAGAACTACTAGATGTAGAGATTGGAAATGCAAATGTTAACTTATATATTATTTGCAATTGGGCCTAGTATTGTTTGCAACCAGATACAAATTAATTGAAAATTGTGCTCTTACTTATGCATTATTTGTATGATTGAAAACAGGTTACTCAGGAGAAAAGCAAAGACTCGCAAAGAAGAGGATGAGGTCACCGTTACTGGTGCCCATAGTGGGATCCCCAGGGGTTAATGTCGTGTTATCTCAGGCATCTCCAAGATTAGGTGTGAAATGATCATCGCCAACACTGCCTCAGATTCCTCGTAAGTTTTAATGTCTATTCTGCACACACGTTAAGTTTTAATGTCAATTGTGCGCATATCGCAAATGTCTTGGCATAAGTTATTTGTTCATCTCAAATTCCTTAGGTCTTTCACATAAAAGAAAAAGAAGGAAACTTAAATCTGAAATCTGGAATGATTATGATCCTGTGTATGATGGCAACAAAATCAAGGAAGCACATTGTAAATATTGCAAGAGAGTTTTTATTTGTACAAGAATAGCTGGTACTAGTCAATGCATCAGGCATTTGTTAGTTTGTGAGGAAAGAGCCAAGGTCAATGAGTTTCTCGACTCGGTTAAATCAGCCATGCCACAACCTGATCCAAACAGTGTAGAAAAATGGAAATATGACCCCGACAGAGCACATTGGGAGTTGATGAGGATGATTGTCATTCATGAATTGCCATTCTCCATAGTGGAATATGATGGGTTTAGGCGATTCGAGCATAGTCTGAATCCAACATTTGAGGTGGTGTCTAGGACGACAATAACACTTGATTGCCTCCTTCTATTTGATGAACAAAGGACAAAGCTTTGAGAGGCTATGCAGAACTTAACCTCCCGTTGTTCTTTAACCGCCGACATGTGGACTTCAAGTCAACTCAAGAGCTATATGTGTATAGCATGCCATTTTGTTAGTGAGAACTGGAAATTGCAGAAAAGAGTGATTTGGTTTTCCGAGGCACAAACACCACATGATGGAACAAATTTATTTAATATCATATTAGGATGCATACAACATTGGGGTTTGCAAAAGAAGATATTCTCTGTTACGCTAGACAATGCATCAAATAACAACTCGTGTGTGCGCTACATCAAATCCAGTTTTCTAGGAAAGAATCTGCTACCTTGTAAAGGAGATCTTTTACATGGTCGATGTGCATCCCATGTGATCAACCTTATTGTCCAAGATGGATTGGAGATTACTTGCGAGGCTGTGGATAATATCAGGGAAAGCATCAAGTTTGTTAGAAGCTCCCCCACTCGAAAACAGAAATTTAAGGAAATAGTTGCACAAGAAGGCATTGCTTGCAAAAAGAGCCTATCTTTGGACGTCCTTACACGGTGGAATTCAACGCATTTGATGATCAAAATAGCCCTGGATTATAGGAGAGCATTCGCCTCTATGAAGTTGCAGGACACCACATTTACATGTCAACCCACAAATGTTGAATGGGAAACGGCAGAATCTGTTTGCAGCTTGTTAGAGGTTTTCCTCGATGCAACTATGGTGGTGTCCGGTACATTATATCCAACATCTCATTTGTATTTCCACGAACTTTGGAAATTTCATCTAATATTGCAAAGATAGACCAAACATAAGGATATTGTCATCAAATCCATGGTTGAAGCAATGCAAGAAAAGTTCATGAAGTATTTGAAGCTGTCATTCTTGACCATTTGTCTTCCGGTCATACTCGACCCCAGGTACAAGTTTAAATTCTTGGAGTTCTGCTTAAAATCTGGACTTGAAAGTGATGCAACAAGGTATCTTGCTAAAGTGAAGAGGACATTCAAAGATCTATTTGTTGAATATTCTATGCATGAGGGTGAGTCAAATATGAGAAATGATCAAGGAACCAACAATGTTGGTACAAGTATTGATAACCCATGGGATCAATGGAACAAACAAGTTAAGCAAAATCAAGAAAATCGAGCAAAGCTGAGTGAACTTGATATTTACCTAAAAGATGATGTTTGCACACAAGTACAAAGCTGAGTGAACTCGACATACTATGTTGGTGGTCCAATAATGCACACAAGTACCCCATAGTATCTCGGATAGCAAAGGATGTATTGGCTGCACCTGCATCTAGTGTAGCATCAGAGTCGGCCTTCTCCACTGGAGGAAGAATATTCGGTGACTATAGGACCAGATTGCTTCCTACCACTGTAGAGGCATTAATCTGTCTGCAAGACTGGATGCGACCTCGCGGTAACAAACTATGTTTTTAGTGATATTTAGCATTTTTTGGTGTTATGATGATAAATCTTTAACATTTTTTTCTCTCATTACAGGAACTAATCATGTTGGCATCATAATAAATGATGTTATTTATAGAACAAATGGCGATGTTGATGCTCATTGATTGCAACATTAGGTAAGCCTAATCTTGAAATACATCTTAGTTTTTTATTCTAGGAACTGTATAATGGTAGTGAACATCAGTTTTTGTCAAGGTGAGATACATAAACATCAGTTTTTTCCCTGTTTACATTTTTTTGCTCTGTTTCAATTTCAGGACCTGAAACTCTGCATGCTTGTTTCTTTTCCTTGAATAATCACAACAACAGGTTAACTAGTAAAATGCATTTAATTTCCACAAAAGCTAGCTAACTTATATACATATTTTAGTTGAAGTCAGAGCTTGCAAACTTTCTTATGAGTTTAGTTTGGCAGTGAAGTTCTTTTTTAGAAGATGAGATACATAGCGGTTGGAGACAACTTCCTGTTCTTCTCTCGAGTGTATTCTAATTTCATCCATTGGCTAAATATCGTACACCTTATTCATATGCAGAACCTCCGTTCAGTATATTTGGAGACCCTCGGCACCGGCATCTACAACAGTATTAAGCCCAGAAGATCAAGCTTTTTGTACAAGTGACGAAGCATCTGAAGCTTTTTGTATATTATCAGTCACTTTCATATCAGGAGTCTCCTGATTTAGCTATAGTAGTTAATTGAATTCTTGCTATCTTGTTGAATTTAGCTGTAGTAATTCATGCCACTTACCTTTTGCAGTAATATGTTTTAACACTGTTGAGTTTACTGAATGAGCATAATGTTTCAGAAATCAAAGGGTTCTCTTGCTGTTGTACATACTACTAGTTTGCTGAATGAGTACACTGATGTGCGCACATTGCTGTCTTGAAAGGCTGAAACAAGCAGCTTACCGTGATACATGTGGCTCTTGTAGTCTTGTGATGAATTTGTGACTGTACAACATTGGGACGGAGTTGTACAGTACATGTGCCTGGCGGGTCTTTGCGGTCACATGCAGGCTACCGCATTGTCCGCTAATAATCATGCGGCTTGAGGCGGGCAGCCGCGTTGGCCCGCTAAACTAGTTGGCTCCCGCTTTGGCGTCCGGCGGGCAGCCGCAACCCGCCCCGCTTGCACCCTGAGTGGTGTGGGAGACTAGTAGTAGCGCGGGTGTCTGACCTGCGCTATGGCTATCCACGTAGTAGTAGCGTAGGTTTTACAACCCGCGCTACTACTATAGTTTCTGCGCCGTGCACAATTGAAGACATTTACTAGTAGCATGTTTTTCTTTGTCACACGCTACCAGTAATATTTATTAGTAGCGCGGGTCAATATAGCACGCTACTAGTAAATAGCAGTAGCGCTGGGAAATATAGCGCGCTACTAGTAAGCATCTGTCCATAAGCTTTTCCCTAGTAGTGCAATAACACCAACGACAAAGTTGAGTGTAGACATCGTAACCCTAATGTATCACTTACTCGTCGTAAGAATCCTGCAACATGAGACGTTGCAGCCATGTAGGTCAATACATTGAATGTACTGGCAATTTCACACCATAGAATGAAAATTTCTATCTCTATATGCATATTTCGCTAGTGGAGGCTCTAAGTTTAATTTTGCATAAAGCCAATTTTTCCCTACAACAAAGAAATAAATTTTATTTACTACCAAGTTAAATTACCCATATTGAGAATGTAACCCCAACTCAATCCCAAAAATCACCAAATCATTAATAACCCAACAATTTCATTAAATAGAGTGATGAGATCAACCAATAATTCATTTTCAGGACAAATGCATTTTTGCCCCTAGTTGGAACCTACCCACGGGGATTGTCCTTACTTTTCGACTCTGCTCAGTTTTGCCCTTAGATTTGCCTCCGAGGTCGCCCGTATGCCCTTTGGCCGTTTGACCAATATTTGAAAATTCATAACAAATTCATATTAACTCGGAAACATGCAAATAAGATATCAAAATGTTCAGATAAACATTACCTTTATGTGCATATCATTTACATTCAGGGCAAAAGCACCGGTTAAACTACCCGAGGTTATTAGTATTATTAACATTATTAAAAATAAAAATGTATAAAAATACTTTTTTATGAATAAAAATTACATGCAAATGTAGGTGATGTTTTCTGGACATCCTGGTATCTTTTTTTAATTTTTCGGAGTTCATATCAACTTGTTATAAAGTTTCAAAATAATGGTCAAAGTCATTTGAACATTCATAACTCCGAAAAATGCAAATAAGATATCAGGATGTTCAGAAAACATCACCTACATTTTAATGTAACTTTTATTCACGAAAACTGTATTTTTATACCTTTTTATTTTTAATAATGTTAATAACATTAATAACCTCGGGTAGTTTAAACGGTGTTTTTGTCTTGAATGCAAATGACATGCACATAAAGTTAATGTTTATCTGAACATTTTGATATATTATTTACATTTTTCTGAGTTCATATGAATTTATTATGATTTTTCAAAGTATTGGTCAAATGGTCAAAGGGCATTCGGACGACCTCGGAGACAAATCTAAGGGCAAAACTGAGCAGAGTCGAAAAGAAAGGGCAAACCCCGTGGGTAGGTTCCAACTGGGGGCAAAATTGCAATTGTCCCTTCATTTTCAGATACTCAAAGTTGTCAATAACCGGGGACACGGCAAATCATGATTTGTTTGTGCACTCTGCAGAGGTTTGTGCACTTTTCCCCACAAGTCTCAATCTCCTCCATTGAATTTCTCGCACTGCCTGATGTTTGAGAACCGGATGATCGAGACATAGTCCTTCCGAAGAGGTCCCCTTAACCGATAGATTGGCCCGTACACCTACAACCCCCCTACATCTGCTAGCCTATCATGGAAAGGTTTCCCACAACTTACTTAACTATGCCAGAGCCCATAATGGCTTTGTGGCTGCACACGGAAGTTTCTGAGCATGAATAAACTTATGATCCCTTTAAGCCTGAGTGGAATATCATAGGATGATCACACGGGTACCTCGGGATCTCCTAGGACAACACTGGATTCCGAGGTGCCCGCAACCAATCCACCCAGATGTGTATTAAAGTAGCCACCTTAAGTTAACCCTCAATTATTGTAACTCTCACAACTTTCATGAATCTCATATACCAATCCATGTATACAAGCATGACTAAGCAATACATAACAAAACGAATATCCCAGGGTCTTTCAAGGATCATAGGTTCCTACCTCATGAACTACACAACAAACCTAATTCCCTATCCTACTCATGCAAATTTGTAAGGGTGAAACTAATGCAAGTAAAACGAGGTATAGAAAGAGTATTATCAAAGTGTGAACTTGCCTTGTACTATTCATGAAGATTCTTCACACTCATAATTCCTGACAGTTCTACTCATCACAGTCCGATCAATCAATCGTAAGCAAACAATTATAACCACACATAAGCAATCACTCAAAGATCCAAAAGAAAAGGAAAAGAAACATTGCAAAAACTCCAAAAGAACCAAATTAAATTATTTTGAAAGATCAGATGCTAATTTCGGTGAAGAAGTGTGGTGATAGCTAAAGATGTTAGATTACACCTAGGGATTCAATTTGAAACAAGGAATCAATTGAAAAAGCGCTACAGTTTACAAGATATGATCAAGTGAAGCTTCGAGTTCAAATTTTGAATCGTTCAAATTTAAAAAAAGTTGAAACTAATGATGCTACTGGATGTAGGAAGTCAATATGAATATGTAAGAAAATAATTACTAGATTGAAAATAACGGATCAAGTAATTCAACATAGCATTGAATCTGCTTAGAATGTTGTGTAACAACTCTTTGATGGACTAGTAGAGTAACTGGCTAGGATCAAAAAGATGCAAATTGTGTGAACGAAAATATTACTTCAATACAAATCCGATGCAGTTGGGTTCGTCGGAAACGGAGCTACGGATAAAAAGATATGATCAAAAGAAGTTTGAATATGAATCTGAGCAAATTTCGAAATTTCAAAGTTGCAAAAAATTTATTTGATAGATTCACTAGATAGGTGGAATCAAGACGAAAATGTAGGTGTTGATTTTATCTAATTTGGATGAACGAGTAAAAAGTTATGGCTATTTGAAAAATCAGGGTCAAGCTGTTTTACGAAAGAAAAAGAGCTATTGCTAAAAGATTTCTACGCCTAAAGTGTAAATACAGAGACTAATTGATAATCTAATTGCTCTATGGTACAAGTCTAGAAATAATAAGCTATGGGAGTATATAAAAAAATACGAAGAAAGATACCTTTATAAGGTAGAGAAAAGACAATTTCGGAGAAAGGAGACAACTTCTAGAAGTCCTGCCGAAGAGAAGAAATAAATTTTCTTTAGTGAATCTAGTCAAACCAAAATATTAATTTAACCCGAATCGAATGATTTTTGGAGGCTCTATGGGTCTATATTTATAGGTGGAAAAAGGATTAGGAGTCAAAGGCTAGGCAATGTGGGACTAAGAGCATCTCTAGCCGCGCCCCCAACAGGCCCTCCCCGGGTGTTTTTCCCGTGTCGGCGCCCAAAAATCCGCCCAGTCGCACCCCCAAGAGCCCGTTTTTCGCCGGCTTGGGCCGAAATTGGCGCCGGCAGACCCGGGCAGAACTGGGCGTGCTGGGGGCGTCCGGGGGCGCCGGGGCGAGACGTTTTGGCGCGAAAGCAGATGGACCCGCCAAGTCAGCGACATGCTGCTTTGTTGCCCTCATCGCCTTGGTTCCCGTGGGAATCAATGCGAAGGCTGCCACGCCGGTCAGCCTCCATTGATGCCTCACGGGTGGTGCAGTGAACGCACCGCGACGCGCGTCCAGCCATGTATCGCCCGGCATGCAGCCCGACGCCGCCAAAGTACGTCTATAAAAGGCGACCTCCCCGTCCGTGGATGACACAACTCTCATCCCCCCCTTTCCGGCGCAGAAAGCAACACTCTCCCGTCTTCCCGTCGACAAGAAAGATGGTCGAGAGGTACCCAGGTGACGGCATGACGGCGAATGGCTTCGGCTGCCGCCACCTGCAAGAGGCGGAGGCACGGCTGCTGTACGAGGCGGAGTACCCGGCGCACCCGGACATACGGGTGCCGGGGACGTGGAGGCTGAGTGCCGGCAGCCTCCGGTTGCCCCCGGTGCCCAAAGGGGCGACGCGGTGCACCGAGATCGCCCGCATTCGCTCCTCCCTGACGGACGAAAAGCGGAACGAGCCCCGCTACGCCGTCGACAGCCATGCCCTCTGGACGATGTACTTCGAGCGCCGCCGCGAGGAGCAGATCGCCTCCACCAACGGCGTCATCCCGCGGGGCCGCCACAACGCTGTCGGGCGGCGCGAGTGGTGGGGCGTTTCGGGTCGCACCCTCGAGGCCGTCCTCGACCACATCGAGACCGGCAACGTGCCGCGCCTCGGGTACCCGCAGCGACCATCCTTCTCTCGCCGCTAGGGTAGCTCCTGGACGCCACGGCGGATGGAGCCAGGGTCGTCCTCGTCGTCGGGCTCCGGCTCGCCGGCCGCGCTCCGCCCCGTCAAACCCGAGCCGAAGGAGACGCCGCTCCGGCGCCGCACCCGCTGCGGCGCCCTCGTCATCAACAAGGCCGCCCGATCCTCCCCGCGCGGATCCTTCCGCCTGGTCCGGCCGAAGCCAGAGCCAGGGCTGCTCCCGGTGAAGCCGGAGCACATTGAGATGGCGGCCCCCGACGACAAGTCCGCCCTCAAGTGGGCGAAGGAGGACTACGTCCGGGAGCAGGTACGCTGCCATCGCCGGGCGTACGAGGAGCTCCAGGCCCGTCGCCGCGGTCGCGAGGTAGGTGGCGTCATCGTCGTCGACAGCGACGAGGAGGGCGAGGCCGGGCCGTCCAGCGCCAGCCCAAGCCAGTCGCCCGACGACGACGACGGCGACGGCGACTACACCTGCTTCTACTGGCTCCTCGGCATGTAGACGACGGTGACGGCAGTGGCGGCTAGGCGTAGTTTAGGCATTGTTAAGGCGTAGTTTTGCATGTGTTTTGTGTTTTTGTACAAATTTCAATGAAGTTTCGCCGAGTTCGTGCAAAAAACGCCGAGTTTTCATATATTTTGTACGGACGTCGCCGAACCCGGGGCGACCTGTGGGCCGACGACTGAGACTAGGTCGCCCCAGGGGCCAATCTAGCACCGGCTCGCCCCTAGGCGGCTCTTTTTCGGCACCCTAGAGGGCTGAACGGCTGGAGATGCTCTAAACATATACATACGCAGATGAAATTAAAAAGATCATGCGCATGGGCTAAGAATTCGGCCCGGCCGCGCGCGTACACTACGCGGCAGTTTTTTTATTTTTATTTCTGGAAATTTTATTTTATTTTTGAAAAAATAAATAAATAAAATAAAATTGTAAATCTTAACAAAAATAAAAAGAGAAGAAAAAAATACGGACCAGCCTGTCTACTATGCTGCGCATGTGGGCGACAAATAAGTATGAGCCGCACGCACAATTTCTTTTTTAAATAGAAACAGAAAGGAATACTGAATAACGAAAATAAAATAAAATTTGATATAGGCATATTATGTATCAAAATTTTAAGGTTTTTTTTTCCTAAAACACAACATAGTTTCAGCGGCAAATATATTCCGCAAAAATTTAAATAAAGCACACAGTACTGCTGGTTCCTTTAAAAATCAAATAAAAATATTTTAAAATACCAAAAGTAATATCAAACTCATTTTCTCCAATTTTATACTGTAGGGAATCATTTTACCCTATTTTCCATATATTTTATTTTTGGAGAACCAAATATTTGAATAAGAACCAAATATTTCCAAATTGATAAATGAGTTTCAAAATAACTTCAAAGGACTTTCAATTTGATTCTTTGAAACTTTCAACTCTCTTTCTTAGCATTTGATGTAACGCCCTCGATGCAGCTATATCTCCCACGTGTTGAAGCACGACTTAGAGGCATAACCGCATTGAAAGCAATGTCACAAGTGACGTAATCTTCATACAACCCATGTAATACGTAAGGGAAAAAGATACATAGTTCGCTTACAATCGCCACTTCACAGAAATACATGAATAAAGCATTACATCAACCAGATACAATCAAGGTCCGACTATGGAACCAAAATAAAAGAAGACTACCCCAAAAGCTACACAGATCCCCGATCGACCCCAACTGGGCTCCACTACTGATCAACTGGAAGCGGATCAACATAAAGGACAAGATCTTCATCGAGCTCCTCCTTGAGCTTGGTTGCGTCACCGGCACAGTTCAACGGCACCTGCAAGCTGGTTTTGGAAGTATCTGTGAGTCACGGGGACTCAGCAATTTCACACCCTCGCGATCAAGACTATTTAAGCTTATAGGAAGGGTAAAAGGTATGAGGTGGAGCTGCAGCCAGCGACTAGCATATATGGTGGCTAACCTATTCGCAAAAGAGAGGGAGAAGAGAAGGCAAAGCACGATCGAGAAACTATGATCAAGAAGTGATCCTAAAACAACCTACGTCAAGCATAACTCCAACACCGTGTTCACTTCCCGGACCCCGCCGAGAAGAGACCATCACGGTAACACACGCGGTTGGTGCATTTTAATTAAGGTCAACTTCAGGTTTACTACAACCGGACATTAACAAATTCCCATCTGCCCATAACCGTGGGCACGGCTTTCGAAAGTTCAATACCCTGCAGGGGTGTCCCAACTTAGCCCATCACAAGCTCTCACAGTCAACGAAGGATATTCCTTCTAGCGGGAAGACCCGATCAGACTCGGAATCCCGGTTACAAGACATCCTCGACAATGGTAAAACTAGTCCAGCAAGACCACCCGATGCGCCGACATCCCGATAGGAGCTGCACATATCTCATTCTCAGGGCAACACCGGATAAGCAATCCGTATAACTAAAACCAGCCCTCGAGTTTCCCCGAGGTGGCGCTGCAAGGGGCTCTAGTTTGGACCAACACTTAGACAAGCATTGGCCCGGGGGGTTTAAAATAAGGATGACCCTTGGGCTGGCCTAACCCAAGGGAAAGAAGGCTAGGTGGCAAATGGTAAAACCAATGTTGGGCCTTGCTGGAGGAGTTTTATTCAAAGCAAACTGTCAAGGGGTTCCCAATATAGCCCAACCGTGTAAGGAACACAAAATCCGGGAACATAACACCGATATGACGGAAACTAGGGCGGCAAGAGTGGAACAAAACACCAGGCATTAGGCCGAGCCTTCCACCCTTTACCAAGTATATAGATGCATTAATTAAATAAGAGATAATGTGATATCCCAACAAGTAAACATGTTCCAACAAGGAACAACATCTCCATGTTCCAACAAGGAACAAACTTCAATCTTCACCTGCAACTAACAACGCTATAAGAGGGGCTGAGCAAAGCGGTAACATAGCCAAACAACGGTTTGCTAGGACAAGGTGGGTTAGAGGATTGGCTTAAGAATATGGGAGGCATGATAAGCAAGTGGTAGGTATCGCAGCATAGGCATAGCAAAAGAGCGAGCAACTAGCAAGCAAAGATAGAAGTGATTTCGAGGGTATGGTCATCTTGCCTGAAATCCCGCAAGGAAGAAGAATGAGTCCACGAAGAAGACAAACGGTCGTAGATGAACGGGTCCTCACAAACGCAACATTACCGGAACCAAGCCGAAGAAGCAACACTGGAAAGAAGCACACAACATAGTAAACAACCAACACATGATCATGGTATGATATGCGAGATGCGGTATGCGGTGCATATGCATGATTTGACAAGGAATGATTGAACCTGGCCTCAACTTGGAAATCCAAGAGTTCCACTGGAAAGGTGAGGTGATTTCGGTTGAAATCAATATAAAGATCACCGGAATCGGATGCACGGTTTGGAAATGGCAAGCAAAACAAATATGGCACCGGTCTGTGATAATCAGCAAGTAGCCATCTAAATGCATCAAGATAAATATGCTACAGCACTCAAACATAGCAACAAAATA
Source organism: Triticum urartu (assembly GCF_003073215.2). Lineage (NCBI taxonomy): Eukaryota > Viridiplantae > Streptophyta > Magnoliopsida > Poales > Poaceae > Triticum > Triticum urartu. The sequence goes on from NC_053025.1 coordinate 486,182,537, forward strand.
CATGGCAGGGATACACTCATGAAGCTTGACAAAAGATGAACACTGAGCTACGGCTAAATCACCCATAAACAGGTTCAAACAAGCATGGCAAAAGTGCAAATGATAACAGGTTTCAGACTAAGTGAAATTAACACAAGTTTGGAATTTAACCTCAGGTAGCACACTTTAGAGCATGATAACTACATGCTACAGGAACTTAACATGGCAAATCAAGGCATGGCATGAAGCTACTCAAAGCACTTAACAGAAGTCCCTTAGTGACCTTGAGCCAAAAGGGATCATAAAATACAATTGCAAGCATGTGAACATGGCAAAAACATAAACAGATCTCAGACTTAGTGAAAAGCTGGAGCATGCAAAACAGTTAACGAGTAGGCATGTTTACGAGCTCGATGCACTCACTACAGAGCATGGCATGACCAACTAAGCATACACACATCAAGAAGACATGGCATAGAAGCTAGACATGGCAAGAACAACATCATAGCATGCACGGATCAATAGCAACATCCTCGGCAAAATCGCTAACAAGTCAACAATCTGCCAGGATTCACGAAATAGCAAAAGTAGAGCTCGATTGACTCAAGCTAGGGTGCTTCATAAATGCAAACAAAGACATGGATGGATAGAGCACCACAATGTTAACAAAACATCCTTACTGATCATCCTGAAAAGAGGCACGGATCACTAGGAAACAACATGAACATATGTCATAACGACAAAAATAGGACAATGACTTAGTGAAAATCTAAGTCTCTGAAATCAGCATTACCGATTACGCTACTTTGCAAGCTTGTGCTAGTCACCAAACATATCACAAAAATACATGGTAAGCACCTATGTAAAGATGGCATGGCATATAACAAAACACATGTAGAGCTCAGGATCATATCATGCACACATTAATCATGGAAAAAATGACAAATATCTATTTGCTGAAACAGATCTGACAAATTCATCACATAACCCTCTTCCAACAGCATTTCGGGCATTAAGATGAGCTCCAATTAAAATGATGTAATGAGATGAAATGATGTACTCGTCGAGGCGAACATTTTGATATGCTACACGCTCAAAACGGAGCCATGGATGATGAGTTAAGACGGGATGTAAATGCCCAAAAATACTGGAATCTGGGGGACTTAGCAGAAATATCATCACCTCGGAGCAAAAGTCAACGGCGGCGTGGATCTCGCCGGAAAGTCACCGGAGACGATGGAGACGACGGCAGAGGTTGAGGGAGAGGTCGGGGAGGCCGGGGAAGGACGAATCCGGGGCGCCCTCGACCGGATCTCGCCGGATCCGGTGTCGGCGGCGAGCGGGGCGGCGGGTGCGCTCGCTGGCCAGAGCAGTTGCCGGCGACGAAGGGGCCGCGAGCTCGATCCGGTTCGAGCCCTCGCATAGTGAGGTGCTCGGGCGAATGGCGGCGGGGTTTCTGGCGAGCTGTGGTGGAGGCACTGCGAGGCGGCGGGGCTCCGGCGAGCTGTGGTGGAGGCGCGGCGAGGCGGCGGTGTTCCGGTGAACTGGCGCGGTGGCGGAGCACGACGGAGCGGGCGGCGGGCGGGGCGCAGTTCGGGCCCGGCGCAGGCGCGGGCGGGCCGGCCGTGGGCCTCGCGGGCCGCGGCGGCGGAGGGCGGCGCTCGGACACGTGGCGCGCACCGATTGGTCCGGCGCGGCGATGCGGACATGTCCGACTCGGGATGGACATGTCCGGCGGGAGGAGGTGGAAGAAGACTAGGGTTTCATCCGAAATTTCGGGGAGATGCACATATTTATAGGTAGAGGGAGCTAGGAGAGTCCAAATGAGGTGCGGTTTTCGTCCACGCGATCGTGATCGAACGACCGAGATGATGGAGAGGTCTTAGGTGGGTTTTGGGCCAAATTGGAAGGGTGTTGGGCTGCAACACTCACGAGGCCTTTTCGGTCCCTTGGTTAACCGTTGGAGTATCAAACGAAGTCCAAATGGTACGAAACTTGACAGACGGTCTATCGGTAGTAAACCAAGGCCGCATGACAAGTCTCGGTCCAATCCAAAAACGTTTAACACCCACACACGAAAAGAGGTAGAAAGGACCACCGGAGGACATAGGAGCACCGGAATGCAAAACGGACAACTGGGAAAATGCTCGAATGCATGAGACGAACATGTATGCAAAAGAAATGCACATGATGACATGATATGCAATGCATGACACGCAAGTAATGACAAGGCAACAAGAACGAATAACTGGAGGACACCTGGCACATCGGTCTCGTGGCGTTACAATACTCCACCACTACGAGAGGATCTCGTCCGGAGATCTAGGATGGCACCGGAGGGAAAAAGAAGAGGAAGAGAAGAGGTAAAACTAAGTTGCTTCTTCGATTAACGAGTGAGACCAAAGAACCTTGAAAGGTTAAGCCATTTCCGAGAATAGAATAAACGGAGATGAACGAAGTTGAAGACACTCCGTTAAGAAAGAGGAAAAGAAAGAGCCGATTCGGGTAGCACTTCGGTTGAAAAGAGATGAAAGACTTGATAAGACTAAAAGAACTTGAGCAAAAAGGTCACAACACTCCGGTTAAAACAAGATAGAGAAGGAATAAGAATGATATAATTTGGACAGCACTCCGGTTGAGAAGGGATGCAAAATTTGATAAGATGAGAGAGCTCGAAAGAAAACACGACACTCCGGTTGAATGGATAAGCAAAGAAAAGAACACTATCATGACAAAACAAGAAGATGGATAGAAGAGAGCAACATCACAATGCCTCCGGAACAAAAGAATAGAAGATAGATAATTGAGATAGCAGAATGGAGAAGAAAATTCCAACTTCTGCCACAAAAGAGCTTGAAGAGGCATCTTTAGGAGAAGGGTCGAACGGAGTTGTTGGGAAACCAACAACGAAAAGAATAATCTTGATGTGGGCTTATGGAAGACATCCCAAAATTATGAGGTGAAATTCTACCACTAACAGAAACAATAGATTGGATTGATATAAACAAAGGGATGAGAAACTATTTCACTGTGAGGATAAAAGAAGAACTTGGGTCAAATATAAGCTCCATAAATAGCAAGAATCCTTAGGGAAAGCTTTAGGTGAAATATAACCCAAGATAATTCCAAAGAAGAGATTGATGGGTTTAAATATCTCATTCCTGACAACTTTTGAATCATGAAACATGAACTCAAAGTATCAAGAATGGCATAATACCACCTCCAATGATATGGTAGAAAGAATTGCACTCCGGATAGCAAGAAGAAAGAATGCTTGAACTCCTTACAAAAGAATCTCGATGAAAACTTCGAGAAGGAATTAAATCCTTTATGAACCCTCATGTAGAACCTTCATGAGGAACTCCGGTAAACAAAAGAATGATCGAACGAAAAGAAAGATGAGAAGATTAAGGTTGAAGCCTTGCAATGATTAGATGAAGCTTTGCGACGAGATAAAAAGAAAACTTGGAACTCTGGAAAAGAAAGATGAACAAATGGAAACAAGAATTTGATGAGCCTCCGGAATAGGGAATTAATCACTCGATGAAACAAGAATAAGAATTACATTATGCTTAACCTTCACCAATTTAATTGATGACAAGCAACGGATTTGGCATACTACTTATTCTCATGGAAAGGACTAAGATAGATATAGCGCAAACTTGAGAAGGTCTTCAACGAACCACCGGTAGGGTTGAAACAACGAATGAATTGATATGATAAACGAAGGAAGAGAAATCTTGAATGAACCACCGTAAGAATTAAAAACGAATGAAGAAAAGATAAGGAAACACCGGAAAGAATTAGAAAATGATCGAAGATACTTGAGACCATCTAGATACATGAGAACGAAGGGATCACAAACTGAATAGAGATCACTTGAACGAAGCACCGGTAAGATTTGAAGAACCATAGCTGAAAGCTGAGAATGAATAAATCTTAGATCATGGGCTCCGGATGATCAAACTGAGAAGACTCTTGAATTGCTCCGGATAGGTGAAAAGAATTCTCACAATCAAACAATTATGAGAGGATGGCCTCGAACTAGAACCACGAATCTCTGAGAGAACGGATAAGATATGGAGGTAAAACTCTTCTTCGGTCTTCAAATGTTGAGAGTGACGACGAGAAACACCACCGTGAATTGTTGAGATACTCCGAAAGAAACAAAAGCGAAGATATTGAGCCAACGATGAAAAGAATGTGGACGATGTTGGAGAAAAACATAAGACTTACGATAATTCATTCTTACGTCAAACTTCGAAAAGAAATTTGAGGATAGCTCCGGGAAAATAAGAAGAGTCAGGTAAGATCCTGGAAAATGACTTGTGGGTTAGGGCCCACTCAAAAGAAACACCGTTGAACGATTTAAAAGAGAGAATGCACCGGTTGAATTAAAAGGCTTCAATAAGATAACATCCTCGAAAAAAAGTTGAACGAAAGCAGAGTGAACACATGAATCTTCGAGATATCTTGAGCACTCCTGAAGAATTGAATATCGAGAAATGAAATATTATGATGTGCACCGTATGAGAAGGCATTTGAAACGAGGAAAGGATATGATCAACAAAGCTTGAATTAGTTCCACCGGAGAAGAAAGAGAATGAATAATGATGAACTTGAGGTTCCGTTAGAATCTTCATGAGAATCACCGGATAAGAACATTGAAGGAAAAGAATGGAGAGACTTCCATCAATAAAATGATACTTGATTGAGAAAACTGAGTCCTGAAAAAAAAAGGGGGGGGGGGGGGGGAAAAACAAAGGCAACTTGGAGACGGATGAAACAAACACCATTGAGAAGAACTGATACTTGATCTTGCGGATGTTGAAATGATCGGATCCACTTGAAGAGAAGCACACTGGTTAAAAAGGATTGACAAAACAATCTTGATGATCAAGAAGGATTGGTATTCACATCGGAGTATGAGAACACCATTGGGGAAAGGTATGGAATCAACATTTGACTTCGAAGCAACTCGAATACCACAACTCAAAACAAAACAAAGAATTGGCTTGCAGAATAAGCCAGAACAAACATATGATAGAGATTTCGTCCGAAGTTTTCGTGGTGGGGCCTACACGGGCTCGATCGTACAGCACCATCATGTACAAGGCAGTGCACATGACATACGAAGCGTCCCCGAGTCGGCATAGCCAAGGACTCTTTAAGACACAACGAGACCACTGTAAAACCAACCATGGATAGGCGGACCACTAGACGTCGAACCCCAATTTCAAATCATACATCTGTCGGAAAGATATCCTAAGAGCTACTTGAGTTCCCACTTATAAACTCCTGAAATTTTCCGGTTATGCAATCAGGTGTTGGGGATACAGGGGAAGCATAATATCTCACCCAAAACTAGCAAATCCTACATCCAGCTGTATCCATCCTTCAACACATAACCAAGAAACCTTCGGAAAATCGTTTACCTCAACCTTTGAAAAGCATCCGTTATACGAGTTATGGCAATACTCCCAAACTCCCGCCCCAGTACTGGGTGGCGTCGAGGTTATCTCACCAACAACTGCATAAAAGAGATTTTTGATGTCGTCGAAACTAAACTCAGGTATTCCAGAACTGCAACGATAAAATTGTGATGACAACACCTCGGAGCTCAACTCCCCGGGACATTGCCACAACCCCTAAACGTCAGGAGGCACCAAGAACAACGTTCTCGTCACAAAACCATCGGAACGATTCCAAGATACCCACGTGATCCTAATTTTTTTTAGTGAAATTTGAGAAGAGAAGAGTCAAAACTCTACATCAGGATGCCTCACCAGAGCGACGAAGGGACTGGGGAGTAAAAAGAATTCCTAACTCTCCGATATATATAATTCCTAAATGACTCAAAACACTTCTAGACTCAATAACGCCAGCGATTCGATCAAGCAGGGGGCTCCTAAGGTCGGGGAAGGCTCTGATTACCAACTTGTAACGCCCTCGATGCGGCTATATCTCCCACGTGTCGAAGAACGACTTAGAGGCATAACCGCATTGGAGGAAATGTCGCAAGTGAGGTAATCTTCACACAACCCATGTAATACGTAAGGGAAAAATATACATAGTTGGCTTACAATCGCCACTTCACACAAATACATGAATAAAGCATTACATCAACCAGATACAATCAAGGTCCGACTACGGAACCAAAATAAAAGAAGACTACCCCAAAAGCTACACAGATCCCCGATCGACCCCAACTGGGCTCCACTACTGATCAACTGGAAGCGGATCAACATAAAGGACAAGATCTTCATCGAGCTCCTCCTTGAGCTTGGTTGCGTCACTGGCACGGTTCAACGGCACCTACAAGCTGGTTTTGGAAGTATCTGTGAGTCACGGGGACTCAGCAATTTCACACCCTCGCGATCAAGACTATTTAGCTTATAGGAAGGGTAAAAGGTATGAGGTGGAGCTGCATCGAGCGACTAGCATATATGGTGGCTAACCTATTCGTAAAACAGAGCGAGAAGAGAAGGCAAAGCACGATCGAGAAACTATGATCAAGAAGTGATCCTAAAACAACCTACGTCAAGCATAACTCCAACACCGTGTTCACTTCCCGGACCCCGACGAGAAGAGACCATCACGGTAACACATGCGGATGGTGCATTTTAATTAAGGCCAACTTCAGGTTTACTACAACCGTACATTAACAAATTCCCATCTGCCCATAACCGTGGGCACGACTTTTGAAATTTCAATACCCTGCAGGGGTGTCCCAACTTAGCCCATCACAAGCTCTCACGGTCAACGAAGGATATTCCTTCTAGCGGGAAGACCCGATCTGACTCGGAATCCCGGTTACAAGACATCCTCGACAATGGTAAAACAAGTCCAGCAAGACCACCCGATGCGCCGACATCCTGATAGGAAATGCACATATCTCATTCTCAGGGCAACACCGGATAAGAAATCCGTACAACTAAAACCAGCCCTCGAGTTTCCCCGAGGTGGCGCTGCAAGGGGCTCTAGTTTGGACCAACACTTAGACAAGCATTGGCCCGGGGGGTTTAAAATAAAGATGACCCTTGGGCTGGCCTAACCCAAGGGAAAAAAAGGCTAGGTGGCAAATGGTAAAACCAATGTTGGGCCTTGCTGGAGGAGTTTTATTCAAAGCCAACTGTCAAGGGGTTCCCATTATAACCCAACCGCGTAAGGAACGCAAAATCCGGGAACATAACACCGATATGACGGAAACTATGGCGGCAAGAGTGGAACAAAACACCAGGCATAAGGCCGAGCCTTCCACCCTTTACCAAGTATATAGATGCATTAATTAAATAAGAGATAATGTGATATGCAAACAAGTAAACATGTTCCAACAAGGAACAACATCTCCATGTTCCAACAAGGAACAAACTTCAATCTTCACCTGCAACTAACAACGCTATAAGAGGGGCTGAGCAAAGCGGTAACATAGCCAAACAACGGTTTACTAGGACAAGGTGGGTTAGAGGCTTGGCTTAATAATATGGGAGGCATGATAAGAAATTGGTAGGTATCGCAGCATAGGCATAGCAAAAGAGCGAGCAACTAGCAAGCAAAGATAGAAGTGATTTCGAGGGTATGGTCATCTTGCCTGAAATCCCGCAAGGAAGAAGAACGAGTCCACGAAGAAGACAAACGGTCGTAGACGAACGGGTCCTCACAAACGCGACGTTACCGGAACCAACCCGAAGAAGCAACACCGGAAAGAAGCACACAACATAGTAAACAACCAACACATGATCATGGTATGATATGCGAGATGCGGTATGCGGTGCATATGCATGATTTGACAAGGAATGATTGAACCTGGCCTCAACTTGGAAATCCAAGAGTTCCACTAGAAAGGTGAGGTGATTTTGGTTGAAATCAATATAAAGATCACCAGAATCGGATGCACGGTTTGGAAATGGCAAGCAAAACAAATATGGCACCGGTCTGTGATAATCAGCAAGTAGCCATCTAAATGCATCAAGATAAATATGCTACAGCACTCAAACATAGCAACAAAATACATGGCAGGGATCCACTCATGAAGCTTGACAAAAGATGAACACTGAGATACGGCTAAATCATCCATAAACAGGTTCAAACAAGCATGGCAAAAGTGCAAATGATAATAGGTTTCAGACTAAGTGAAATTAACACAAGTCTGGAATTTAACCTCAGGTAGCACACTTTAGAGCATGACAACTACATGCTACAGGAACTTAACATGGCAAATCAAGGCATGGCATGAAGCTACTCAAAGCACTTAACAAAAGTCCCTTAGTGACCTTAAGCCAAAAGGGATCATAAAATACAATTGCAAGCATGTGAACATGGCAAAAACATAAACAGATCTCAGACTTAGTGAAAAACTGGAGCATGCAAAACAGTTAACGAGTAGGCATGTTTACGAGCTCGATGCACTCACTATAGAGCATGGCATGACCAACTAAGCATACACCCATCAAGAAGACATGGCATAGAAGCTAGACATAGCAAGAACAACATCATAGAATGCACGGATCAATAGCAACATCCTCAGCAAAATCCCTAACAAGTCAACAATCTGCCAGGATTCACGAAATAGCAAAAGTAGAGCTCGATTGGCTCAAGCTAGGGTGCTCCATAAATGCAAACAAAGACATGGATGGATAGAGCACCACAATGTTAACAAAACATCCTTACTGATCATCCTCAAAAGAGGCACGAATCACTAGGAAACAACATGAACATATGTCATAACGACAAAAACAGGACAATGACTTAGTGAAAATCTAAGTCCCTGAAATCAGCATTACCGATTATGCTACTTTGCAAGCTTGTGCTAGTCACCACACATATCACAAAAATACATGGTAAGCACCTCTGTAAAGATGGCATGGCATATAAAAAAACACATGTAGAGCTCAGGATCATATCATGCACACATTAATCATGGCAAAAATGACAAATATCTATTTGTTGAAACAGATCTGACAAATTCATCAGATAGCCCTCTTCCAACAGCATTTCGGGCATTAAGATGAGCTCAAATGAAAATGATGCAATGAGATGAAATGATGTACTCGTCGGGGCGAACATTTTTATATGCTACACGCTCAAAACGGAGCCACGGATGATGAGTTAAGACGCGATGAAAATGCCCAAAAATACTGGAATCTGGGGGACTTAGCAGAAATATCATCACCTCAGAGCAAAAGTCAACGGCGGCGTGGATCTCGCCAGAAAGTCGCCGGAGACGATGGAGACGACGGTAGAGGTCGAGGGAGAGGTCGGGGAGGCCTGGGAAGGACAAATCCGGGGTGCCCTCGACAGGATCTCACCAGATCCGGCGTCGGCGGCGAGCAGGGCGGCCATGGCAGGGGCGGCTGGCGCGCTCGCCGGCCGGAGTAGTTGCCGGTGACGAAGGGGCGGTGAGCTCGATCCGGTTCAACCCCTTGCATAGGGAGGCGCTCGAGCGAACGGCGGCGGGGTTTCCGGCGAGCTGTGGCGGAGGCGCGGCGAGGCGGCAGGGCTCCGGCGAGCTGTGGTGGAGGCGCGGTGAGGCGGCGGTGTTCCGGCGAACAAGCGCGGCGGCGGAGCACGACGGAGCGGGCGGCGGGGACGGGCGGCGCGTGGGGCGCAGTTCGGGCCCGGCGCAGGCGCGGGCGGGCCGGCCGTGGGCCTCGCGGGCCGCGGCGGCAGAGGGCGGCGCTCGGACACATGGCGTGCACTGATTGGTCCGGCATGGCGATGCGGACATGTCTGACTCGGGACGGACATGTCCGGTGGCAGGAGGTGGAAGAAGACTAGGGTTTCATCCGAAATTTTGGGGAGATGCACATATTTATAGGTAGAGGGAGCTAGGTGAGTCCAGATGAGGTGCGGTTTTCGGCCACGTGATCATGATCGAACGACCAAGATGATGGAGAGGTCTTAGGTGGGTTTTGGGCCAAATTGGAAGGGTGTTGGGCTGCAACACTCACGAGGCCTTTTTGGTCCCTCGATTAACCGTTGGAGTATCAAACGAAGTCCAAATGGTACGAAACTTGACAGGCGGTCTACCGGTAGTAAACCAAGGCCACATGACAAGTCTCGGTCCAATCCGAAAACGTTTAACACCCGCACACGAAAAGAGGTAGAAAGGACCACTGGAGGACATAGGAGCGCTGGAATGCAAAACGGACAACGGGGAAAATGCTCGGATGCATGAGACGAACACGTATGCAAAAGAAATGCACATGATGACATGATATGCAATGCATGACACCCAAGCAATGACAAGGCAACAACAACGAATAACTAGAGGACACCTGGCACATCGGTCTCGGGGCGTTACATTTGAGGAAGTCATTTTATCTTCTCTCATGAAACTCATTGAGTTGCATAAAGTTTCCAAATTTGAAATAGTTCCAAATGGAATTCACATCTTTTCGAACCATTTTAATTTATATAAATGGAAGAAGTCATATCATCTTCACTCCAGGTTTTTGTGATGAAATGAAGTTGAATTCATGGAGATCATAAATGCAAGGTGAAAGTTTTTGGAAAGTCATTTTATCCCTCTCATTCAACTTTCAAAATTTTAAATTTCCACTCAATTTCACACCACAAATCACACAATCAATCAATATTATGTAATTAATATAACATTCCAAAATTTAGAATTTTGGGATGTTACACTTTTCCATGGCCATTCCGAGATATATTGCCATGCAACTTCCACCGCTTCCGTTTGATGACTTGAGCATTCATTGTCATATAGCTTTGCATGATCATATACCTAACATAGCAGTTGTGGCTCAGCCCCGTTCATCATTTTTTCATACATGTTACGCTAGATCATTGCACATCCTGGTACATGCCAGAGGCATTCATATAGAGTCATACTTTGTCATAGGTATCGAGTTGTAATTTTTATTTCTTTTGAGTTATAAGTAAATAGAAGTGTGATGATCATCATTATTCATTTTTAGAGCAGTGCCCCAGTGAGGAAAGGATGATGAAGACTATGATTCCCCCACAAGTCGAGATGAGACTCCGGACAATGAGAGAAAAAGAAAAAGAAAAGAAAAGAAAAGAAAGAAAGAAAAGAAAGAAAATAAAGAAAAAAAGGAAAAAGAAAAAATTAATCAACAAAGAGAGAAGGGGCATTGTTAGTATCCTTTACCACACTTGTGCTTCAAAGTAGCACCATGCTTTTCATATGGAGAGTCTCCTATGTTGTCACTTTCATATACTAGTGGGAATTTTTCATTATAGGATTAGATGCACACCCAATTAGTTTTCATATTGAGCTTTCATACACTTATAGCTCTCAGTGCATTCATTGCATGGCAATCTCTACTCCTCGCATTGATATCAATTGATGGGCATCTCCATAGCCCATTGGTTAGCCGCGTCGATGTGAGACTTTCTTACTTTTTTGTTTTCTTTATATTTACCCCTGTCATCATACTCTATTCCACCTGTAGTGCTATATCCATGGCTTGCGCTCATGTATTGCGTGAGAGTTGAAAAAGCTGAAGCGCGTTAAAAAGTATGAACCAATTGTTCGGCTTGTCATCGGGGTTGTGCATGATAAATATTTTGTGTTAAGAAGACAGAGCATGACAAGACTATATGATTTTGTAGGGATAGCTTTATTTAGGGTTGATATATTGAAAGACATGATTGTTTATTGGTATGCCTGAGTAATGATGTCTTTATGTCAAATTATAGACTATTGCTTTGAATCACTTATGTCTTAACATTCATGCCATGATTAGATATATGATCAAGTTTATGCTAGGTAGCATCCCACATCAAAAATTATCTTTTATCATTTACCTACTCGAGGATGAGCAGGAATTAAGCTTGGGGTTGCTGATACGTCTCCGTCGTATCTATACTTTTTGATTGTGTCATGCCAATATTATACAACTTTCACATATTTTTGGCAACTTTTTGTATGATTTATTGGACTAAACTATTGATCCAGTGCCCAGTGTTAGTTCCTGTTTTCTGCATGTTTTTTGTATCGCAGAGTATCCATATCAAACGAAGTCCAGATGCAATAAAATTTTACGGGGAATTATTTTGGAATATATGTGATTTTGGGGAGTTGGAATCACCACAAACAGAGCCCCACACAGCCCACAAGACACCAAGGCGCGCCAGAGGCCCCTAGCACGTGGTGGTGGGTTGTGCCATCTTCGAACGTTGGTTGGAGCTCTACTTCGGGCACAAGGAAGCTTATATCCGAAAAAACCGTGTTAAAATCTTAGCGCAGCCAGAGTTACGGATCTCCGGGAATATAAGAGGCGGTTTTCGGCCAGATCCGTGGAAAGCAAAATAGAAGAGAATGGAGAGGGAGATCCAATCTCGGAGGGGCTCCTGCCCCTCCGCCACCAAAGGAGACCATGGACTAGAGGGGGAATTCTCCTCCCCAGCTAGGGGGGAGGCCAAGGAAGAAGAAGAAGTAGGGGGCTCTCTCCCCCTCGTTTTCTGTGGCGCCGGAGTGCCGCTGGGGCAAACGATCGGGACGGCGATCTACATCAACAATCTTGCTACCGTCAACACCAACTTTCTCCCCCTCTATGCAGCAATGTAACACCTCTTCTCCCTGCTATAATCTCCACTTAAACATGGTGCTCAACTCCATATATTATTTCCCAATGATCTATGGTTATCCTATGATGTTTGAGTAGACTTGTTTTGTCCCATGCGTTAATCGTGATCTTGGTTGGTATGATTGGATATTTTATTTATGGTGCTGTCCTACGGTGCCCCCCGTTCTCGCGCAAACGTGAGGGGCCCCCGCTGTAGGGTGTTGCAATATGTTTATGGTTCGCTTATGGTGGGTTGCGAGAGTGACAGAAGCTTAAACCCGAGTAGGTGGGCTATGGCGTATGGGATAAAGAGGACTTGATACTTAATGCTATGGTTGGGTTTCATGACCTTAATGATCTTTAGTAGTTGCGGATGCTTGCTATAGTTCCAATCATAAGTGCATATGATCCAATTAGAGAAAGTATGTTAGCTCATGCCTCTCCCTCATGTAGAATTGCAAGGATGATTACCGGTACTTGTTATCGATTGCCTAGGGACACATAACTTTCTTGTTGACAAAAACCCTTTTACTAAACACCTAACTTTTATTATCTTTCAAAGTACTTCTCGTTTTATTCTTGCAAAGTAGTTCTAGCATCACACCTACAAAATAGTTTCATACTTGTTTCCGATAAAGCAAACATCAGGTGTGCGTAGAGTTGTATCGGTGGTCGATAGAACTTGAGGTAATATTTGTGAGTAAAATGCACTCATGGTCATTCAGCTTATCGTATAAGCTCACTTTGGTCACTGTACTCAGGAATATGATCAATACGGTCACTATATACGTGTCGAGGTGATTATACAGTCACTGCAGATCGTATAGCTCTGTATTTCATCTTTTTGACTGGTCAAACTATCCGCGTGGTGCCTCATCAGCTCATTTTCTCCGTGGGTCCTCCCTGTCAGTGGGTGGAAAAAGAAGTAGAGCGAAAAATAAAGTGATGCACAAGCATAGGTTCGAACCCAAGACCACATGCTAGAGTGCCAGTAGCCTAACCAGCTGCACTAGTGTGGTTACCTGGCTTTAAGTTCTCTTATCGAGTACATGTATGCTCGCATTGATCAATCAACGGTTGGCAGAGATTAGTTAGATGCCGATCCACCGATAGCAGCTATCTATCATGGACAACGATTTACAGTTTGGATGGATCGGCTCGCGCCTCACGCAGGAGTCCAAACAAGTGGAGTACTTATGAACTGATTAACAGCTAGCTCTTCTTATTAAGTACTAGCAGTATCTCTGAATCTGAGACGAAGCGTGTCCGTCCACCCCCCATTGATCCATCTCGTTCGTCACATGCCATGCACATAGCTGCTTCCCAATGCCTCGCCTGTTTTGTTGAAATGGAATGAAAAAATGGGATCTTGTCAAGTAGCAGCTAGGTAGCTGCATCGCTGCACGACCGATCCACGCATGCATGATACATCTCCAACGTATCTATAATTTTTTATTGCTCCATGCTATTATATTATCTATTTTGGATGTTAATGGGCTTTATTTTACACTTTTATATCATTTTTGGGACTAACCTACTAGCCGGAGGTCCAGCCCAAATTGCTATTTTTTTGCCTATTTTAGGGTTTCAAAGAAAAGGAATATCAAACGGAGTCCAAACGGAATGAAACCTTCGAGGACATGATTTTCTCAACAAACATGATCCAGGAGACTTGGAGTGGGCGTCAAGAAACAACGGAGGAAGCCACGAGGCAGGGGCGCGCCTACCCCCCTGGGCGCGCCCTCCACCCTCGTGGGCCCCTTGTTGCTCCACCTACGTACTTCTTCCTCCTATATAAGTCCACGTACCCCCAAAAATCCAGGAGCACCACGAAAACCTAATTCCACCGCCGCAACCTTCTGTGCCTGAGAGATCCCATCTTGGGGCCTTTTCGGAGCTCTGCCGGAGGGGGCATTGATCACGGAGGGCCTCTACATCAACTCCATGGCCTCTCCGGTTATGTGTGAGTAGTTTATTTCAGACCTACAGGTCCACAATTATTATCTAGATGGCTTCTTCTCTCTCTTTGGATCTCAATACAAAGTTCTCCTCGATCTTCTTAGAGATCTATTCCATGTAATCTTCTTTTGCGGTGTGTTTGTCGAGATCTGGTGAATTGTGGGTTTATGATCCAGTTTATCATTGAACAATATTTGATTCTCCTCTGAATTCTTTTATGTATGATTGGTTTATCTTTGCAAGTCTCTTTGAAATATCAGTTTGGTTTGGCCTACTAGATTGATATTTCCTGCAATGGGAGAAGTGCTTAGCTTTGGGTTCAATCTTGCGGTGTCCTTTCCCAGTGACAGCAGGGGCAGCAAGGCACGTATTGTATTGTTGCCATCGAGGATAAAAAGATGGGGTTTATATCATATTGCATGAGTTTATGCCTCTACATCATGTCATCTTCCTTAAAGCATTACTCTGTTCTTGTGAACTTAATACTTTAGATGCATGTTGTTTAGCGGTCGATGTGTGGAGTAATAGTAGTAGATGCAGAATCGTTTCGGTCTACTTGTCGCGGACGTGATCCTATATACATGATTATACCTAGATATTCTCATAACTATGCTCAATTCTATCAATTGCTCGACAGTAATTCGTTTACCCACCGTAATACTTATGCTCTTGAGAGAAGCCACTAGTGAAACCTATGGCCCCCGGGTCTATCTTCCATCATATTAATCTTCCAATACTTAGTTATTTCTTTTGCCTTTTATTTTACTTTGCATCTTTATCATAAAAATACCAAAAATATTATCTTATCATATCTACCAGATCTCACTCTCGTAAGTGACTGTGAAGGGCTTGACAACCCCTTTATTGCGTTGCTTGCGAGGTTCTTATTTGTTTGTGTAGGTGCGTGGGACTTGAGCGTGATCTCCTACTGGATTGATACCTTGGTTCTCAAAAACTGAGGGAAATACTTACGCTACTTTGCTGCATCACCCTTTCCTCTTCAAGGGAAAACCAACGCAGTGCTCAAGAGGTAGCAATGCATCACGCTCTTAACCGCGGTAGTTAGTTCATTACTGAACTACTTCAACAGAAGCTGGAAGTTGTCATGTGAGTAGTGAACTACTGGGAGCATTTAACTCAACACGTATATAAAAAAACTCAACACCTATATACTGGAAGGTTTTAACTCAACACGTATATATTTCAACTACTGGAAGCTTTTAACTCACTTGATAGTTCCCACACAATAGGTAAAAATTTCCACTAGGTATAGCACAACGCGAGAGCAGTGTAGCTGGTTAGGCGGCTCAAACATACGTGAGAGCTCTCGGGTTCGAATCTCCGTTCGTGCGAAATTTTATTTTCGCTCTGCTTATTTCTCCGACCCACTGATAGGTAGGACCCACATATACAGAGAGAAAAAATGAGCTGTATAATCACCTCAACACGTATATAGTGACCATATTGACAGTATTCCTGAGTACAGTGACCAAAGTGAGCGTATACGATAAGTTCAGTAATCATCAGTGCATTTTACTCAATATTTTTTCTGCCTTTAGCTCCTCGTTGGGTTCGACACTCTTATTTATCGAAAAATTCTACAAACGATCCCCTATACTTGTGGGTTATCAATAGCTCTTCTAACAGAACTCCCAATTTAACTGGGCAGAGGCTGGTGTAGTCATGAGATGGGTGACCAGATGGGAAGTGGACTCGATATTAACCAGAGGGATGGGTGTAACACCCACGATGCGGCTATATCTCCCACGTGTCGAGGCACGACTTAGAGACATAACTGCATGGTGCTTTAGTCGCAAGTGGGGTAATCTTCACAGAATCCCATGTACCGAAAAAGAAAGGGATAAAGAGTTGGCTTACAATCGCCACTTCACACGAATAACAAGTAAAACATACATCATCCAGTGTACAATCAAGGTCCGACTACATAACCAAAATAAAACAAGACAACCCCAAATGCTAGATCCCCGATCGTCCAACTGCGCACCACTACTGATCGACCGAAAAAGACACAAAACAATGATCAAGATGTCCATCAAGCTCCCGCTTGAGCTCGGTTGCGTCACCTGCACTGGTATCATCGGCACCTGCAACTATTTGGAAGTATCTGTGAGTCACGAGGACTCAGCAATCTCACACCTGTGAGATCAAGACTATTTAAGCTTATAGGTAGGATAAGGTAATGAGGTGAGCTGCAGCAAGCGCTAAGCAAATATGGTGGCTAACATATGCAAATAAGAGTAAGATGAGAAGCTACGCAACGGTCGCGAAGCTAGAAGTGATCAAGAAGTGATCCTGAAACTACTTACGTTCAAACATAACACAAGACCGTGTTCACTTCCCGGACTCCGCCGAAAAGAGACCATCACAGCTACACACACGATTGATTCGTTTTAATTAAGTGTGATGGGCTAAGTTGGGACACCCCTGCAGGGGTTTGACCTTTCGAAAGCCGTGCCCGCGGTTATGGGAAGATGAGAATTTGTTAATGTCCGGTTGTAGAGAACTTGACACTTAACTTAATTAAAATGCATCAACCGCGTGTGTAGCCATGATGGTCTCTTCTCGGCGGGGTCCGGGAAGTGAACACGGTGTTGGAGTTATGCTTGAACGTAAGTAGTTTCAGGATCACTTCTTGATCACTTCTAGTACACGACCGTGCTTTGCCTTCTCTTCTCGCTCTCATTTGCGTAAGTTAGCCACCATATATGCTAGTGCTTGCTGCAGCTCCACCTCATACCTCTTATCTACCCATAAGCTTAAATAGTCTTGATCGCGAGTGTGTGAGATTGCTGAGTCCCCGTGACTCACAGATTACTTCCAAATCCAGTTGCAGGTGCCGTTGATGACAGTGCAGGTGACGCAACCGAGCTTAAGGAGTAGCTCGATGAAGATCGTGTTTGTTGTGTTGTTTCGTTTCTAGTTGATCAGTAGTGGAGCCCAGTCGGGGCGATCGGGGATCTTTGGCTCTAGGGGTAGTATTCTTTTATTTTGGGTTCCGTAGTCGGACCTTGCTTGTATTTGGATGATGTAATGCTATATTCATGTATTGTGTGAAGTGGCGATTGTAAGCCAACTCTGTACCTCTTTCTTATTCAGCACATGGGATGTGTAAAGATTACCCCTCTTGCGGCATGCCTACAATGCGGTTATGCCTCTAAGTCGTCCTCCGACACATGGGAGATATAGCCACATCGTGGGTGTTACCAGTTGGTATCAGAGCGAAACCCGACTTAGGAGGCCCCTACTTGATCAAATCGCTGGCATTGTTGAGTCTAGAAAAATTGTTTTGAGTCCTATAGGATTATATATATCGGAGAGTAGGATTCTTTTTACTCCCCATTCCCTTCTTCGCTCTGGTGAGGCCTCCTGACATAGAGCTTTGACTCTTCTCTTCTCAAATTTCACTAAAAAAATTTAGGATCACGCGGGTATCTTGGAATCGTTCCTATGGTTTTCTGACGAGAACATTGTTCTTGGTGCCTCCTGACATTTAGGGGTTGTGGCAGTGTCCCGGGGAGTTGAGCTCCGAGGTGTTGTCGTCACAATTTTTTCATTGCAGTTCTGGAATACCTGAGTTTAGTTTCGCCAACATCAAAAATCTCTTTTATGCAGTTGTTGGTGAGATAACCTCGACGCCACCCAGTACTGGGGCGGGAGTTCGGGAGTATTGCCATAACTCGTATAACAGATGCTTTTCGAAGATTGAGGTAAATGATTTCCGAAGGTTTCTTGGTTATGTGTTGAAGGATGGATACAGCTGGATGTAGGATTTGCTATTTGGGTGAGATATTATGCTTCCCCTGTATCCCCAACACCTGATTGCATAACCGGAAAGTTTCGGAAGTTTATAAGTGGGAATTCAAGTAGCTCCTAGGATATCTTTCCGACATATGTATGATATGAAATTGGGGTTTGACGTCTAGTGGTCCGCCTATCCACGGTTGGTTTTACAGTGGTCTCGTTGTGTCTTAAAGAGTCCTTGGCTATGCTGACTCGGGGACGCTTCGTATGTCATGTGCATTGCCTTGTACATGATGGTGCTGTACGATTGATCCCGTGTGGGCCCCACCACAAAAACTTCGGACGAAATCTCTATCATATGTTTGTTCCGGCTTATTCTGCAAGCCAATCCTTGTTTTGTTTTGAGTTGTGGTATTCGAGTTGCTTCAATGTCAAGTGTTGATTCCATACCTTCCCTAAGCGGTGTTCTCATGTTCCTATGTGAATACTAATCCTTCTCGATCATCGAGTTTGTCATTTCAATTTCTTTTCAATCGGTGTGCTTCTCTTCAAGTGGATCCGATCATTTCAACATCCGCAAGATCAATTCTAAGTTTCTCAACGGTGTTCATTTCATTCGTCCCAAGCTGCCTTTGTTTTCCCACCCCCCCCCCTTTTTCTCCAAGGACTAAGATTCCTTATTCAACTATCCATTTTATTAATGGGAAGTCTCTCCATTCTTTTCCGTCAATGTTCTTACCCGGTGGTTCTCACGAAGATGCTCTACAAGTTCATCATTCTTCGTTCTCTTTCTTCTCCGGTGGATTCAATTCAAGCTTTGTCGATCATATCCTTTCCTCGTTGCAAATACCTTTCTCATACCGGTGCATCTCATAATAATTCACCTCTCGCTATTCAATCGTTCCGGAGTGCTGAAGATATCTTAGAAGATTCGTGTTTTCATTCCTAATCCGTTCAAGATATTTCGAGGTCTTATCTCATTCAAGCCATTTAATTCAACCGGTGCAATCTCTCTTTTTAAGCAATCGTTCAACGGTGTATCTTTTGAGTGGGCCCTAACCCACAGGTCTTTTCCCAGGATCTTACCTGACTCTTCTATTTTCCCAGAGCTTATCAAATTCTTTTCCAAGTTTGACGTAAGAATGTGTTATCATCAGTCAAATGCCTTCTCCAAGATCTTGCACATTATTTTCATCATTGGTTCAACCTTTCTAATTTTCATTCCGTATTATCTCAACAACTCATGGTGCTGTTTCTCATCGTCTTTTCCAACTTTTGAAGATCGAAGAAGAGTTTTCCTCTAAATCTTATATGTTCTCTCAAAGATTCATGGTTCTAGCTTATTGCCATTTTCTCATAATTGTTTTCAATTGTGAGAATTCTTTCCACCTATCCGGAGCAATTCAGGAGTCTTTTCAGTTTGATTTCCCGGAGCCCATCATTTCAGAATATTTATTCATTCTCAGCTTTCAGCTATCATTCTCCAAATCTTACAGGTGCATCATTCAAGTTTTCTCTAATCAGTTCAGGATCTCTTCGTTTCAGTTGTATCTAAATCCCCTCAAGTATCCTCATTCGTTCTCTAATTCTTCTCGGTGTTTCTTTATCTTTTCTTCAATCATTTTCAATTCTTATGGTGGTTCATTCAAGAGCTCTCTTCCTTGGTTATTTATCAATTCATTCGTTGTTTCCAAATCCTACAGGTGGATCCATCAAGACCTTCTCAAGTTTGCGCCATATC